>NC_057799.1:449798841-450098841 GCF_018294505.1 Triticum aestivum | reverse complement strand
GAGGTCCATTCTGCAAAGAACTCCGCCAAGACTCTGCTCTGGATTGTTGAGGTACTTTCAAACTTCACACCGAAACTTGATAACTCCAAGGCCCATTCCACAATCCTTCCGGTTGCATCTGGTTTATGCAGTATCCGTTGCAACGGGAGGTGGGTGACGACAGTGATCTCGTGGGCTTGGAAGTAATGACGCAGCTTCCTCGAGGCCATAAGGAGGCCGAAGAGCAATTTCTGCACACCGGAGTACCTCGACCTAGCTCCCTGCAAGAGGGAGCTGACAAAGTAAACTGGGTGCTGCATCATCTTCTTCTTCTGCACCACCTCACTCGACTGCGCGGGCACTGCCTTGGTGGCATCAGACTCTGCCGGGGGCCTCGCCTTGCCGGCACCAGGCCCTGCCGGGGGAATCTTTGGCTTGCCATCCGCTGGTTCTGCCGCCGTCACTGCCTCCTCGTCGACCTCCCTCTGTGCCACCAGTGCGGCGCTGACCACTTGATTCGTCGCCGCCAGATACAGCAGCAACGGCTCTTGTGGTTTAGGCGCAACCAGTATTGGCGTGGAGGAAAGGTATTTCTTCAGATCCTGCAATGCTGCCTCGGCTTCTGGGGTCCACTCCATTGGGCCTGCCTTCTTCAAGATTTTGAAGAAAGGAAGGACGCGCTCGGCGGACTTGGAGATGAATCGGCTCATGGCAGCGACGCAGCCGGTGAGCCGACGCACATCCTTGATCCGCTTGGGCGCCTCAGTCTGCTGAATAACCTTGATTTTGTCTGGGTTTGCCTCGATCCCGCGCTGTGACACAAAGAATCTGAGAAGCTTGCCGGACGGTACGCCAAAGACACACTTCTCAGGGTTCAGCTTAAGGTTGATCTTGCACAGGTTGGCAAATGTCTCTTCCAGATCTTGCACAAGAGTTGGCCCGTCCTTCGTTTTGACCACTATGTCATCCATGTATGCCTCCATATTTCTATGGAGCTGAGGTTCAAAACCAATTTGGACTGCTCTTGCAAACGTCGAGCCAGCACTCTTCAACCCGAAAGGCATCCGTAAAAATCAATACGTACCACATGGGGTGATGAATGATGTCTTCCCTTCATCTTCTCTTGTCATGAAGATTTGGTGGTAGCCCGAGTAGGCGTCGAGGAATGACAACAGATCACACCCGGCCGTGGAGTCGAAAATCTGGTCGATGCGCGGCAATGGGAAGGGGTCCTTAGGACAAGCCTTATTGATATCTGTGTAGTCAATACACAGTCTCCACTTCCCATTTGCCTTGCGCACCACTACCGGATTGGCCAACCATATCGGGTGGAGCACTCCTCTCACCAAACCTGCCGCTTCCAACTTCCTGATCATCTCTGTGATAAACTCCCGCCTCTCCAGAGCCTGCTTTCTGACCTTCTACTTGATGGGCCGCGCATGGGGACAGACAGCTAGGTGGTGCTCAATCACCTCCCTGGGAACACCGGGGATGTCGGATGCTTGCCACGCAAACACGTCGACATTTGCCCGCAGGAAGGTGACGAGCGCGCCTTCCTATTTGCTGTCGGGGGTGGAGCCTATGGTGAAGGCCCCTCCCGTGCCATCCTCCCTGGCAGAAACCTTCTTGGTCTGCGGTGGCTCCGCTTTGGATTTCTTGCTCTTGCCGGTAGAGCTTTCTGGCACGTCCTCGACGGCAGCGTAGCACTCCGAAGAGGCGTGCTTGCCAGAGTGGGTGCGAGAGGTCTTGCAGGGCTTTCTCTTCCCCTCCGGGCCTTCAGTGGCAGGAGCAGATGCCTTGACGGCAGCTGCTGCAACTGCTTCCCGGTAGAGTTTGTCGGCGCAGATCAGCGCGTCCTTCTTGTCGGAGGGGACGGAGATGATGGTCAACGGCCCGGGCATCTTTAGCATGTTGTAGGCGTAGTGTGATGCTGCCATAAACTTGGCTAGTGCCGGGCGGCCGAGGATCCCGTTGTAGGGAAAGGGCATCTCGGCCACGTCGAAGGTGATCCTCTCCGTCCTGTAGTTCAACTCTCCTCCAAATGTCACGGGTAGTGTGACCTTCCCCTTCGGCTGGCTCCTCCCCGGATTGACCCCTTGAAACGTGCCCGTTTCCTCGAGGTCTCCATCAGGAATTTGCAGCCTTTTGATAATGACAGGCGAGATCAAGTTCAGGCCGGCCCCGCCGTCAACCAACATCTTGTTCACCTTGAGGTTGTGTATCATTGGTGAGACCAACAATGGCAAACACCCGACCGCGGTTGTGCGGTCAGGGTGGTCCTCGGCGTCAAAGATGAGGGGCGTGCTGGACCACCTTAGCGGCTTCTGAGCGTCGAACGACGGCTCCGCTGCCGTAATCTCACGCGCCCACTGCTTGAGCTGGCGGTGAGAAGTATGTAGCGAGGCACCACCATCGACGCACATGGCCTCCGTAGCCTTCTGGAACTCTTGCTCACCTGATACATCTCCAATGTATCTATAATTTTTGATTGCTCCATGCTATATTATCTTCAGTTTTGGACATTATTGGGCTTTATTATTCACTTTTATATTATTTTTGGGACTAACCTATTAACCGGAGGCCCAGCCCAGAATTGCTGTTTTTTGCCTATTTCAGAGTTTCGCAGAAAAATAATATCAAACGGAGTCCAAACGGAATGAAACCTTCGGGAACGTGATTTTCGGAACGAACATGATCCAGAGGACTTGGACCCTACGTCAAGAAAGCCACCAGGAAGCCACGAGGTAGGGGGGCGCGCCTACCCCCTGGGCGCGCCCTCCACCCTCGTGGGCCCCATGTTGCTCCACCGACGTACTCCTTCCTCCTATATATACCAACGTACCCCCAAACGATCAGATACGGAGCCAAAAACCTAATTCCACCGCCGCAACCTTCTGTACCCACAAGATCCCATCTTGGGGCCTGTTCCGGAGCTCCGCCGGAGGGGGCATCGATCACGGAGGGCTTCTACATCAACACCATAGCCTCTCCGATGAAGTGTGAGTAGTTTACCTCAGACCTTCGGGTCCATAGTTATTAGCTAGATGGCTTCTTCTCTCTTTTTGGATCTCAATACAATGTTCTCCCCCTCTCTTGTGGAGATCTATTCGATGTAATCTTCTTTTGCGGTGTGTTTGTTGAGACCGATGAATTGTGGGTTTATGATCAAGTTTATCTATGAACAATATTTGAATCTTCTGAATTCTTTTATGTATGATTGGTTATCTTTGCAAGTCTCTTCGAATTATCAGTTTGGTTTGGCCTACTAGATTGATCTTTCTTGCAATGGGAGAAGTGCTTAGCTTTGGGTTCAATCTTGCGGTGTCCTTTCCCAGTGACAGTAGGGGCAGCAAGGCACGTATTGTATTGTTGCCATCGAGGATAACAAGATGGGTTTTTATCATATTGCATGAATTTATCCCTCTACATCATGTCATCTTGCTTAAAGCGTTACTCTGTTCTTATGAACTTAATACTCTAGATGCATGCTGGATAGCGGTCGATGTGTGGAGTAATAGTAGTAGATGCAGGCAGGAGTCGGTCTACTTGTCTCGGACGTGATGCCTATATACATGATCATACCTAGATATTCTCATAACTATGCTCAATTCTGTCAATTGCTCAACAGTAATTTGTTCACCCACCGTAAATACTTATGCTCTTGAGAGAAGCCACTAGTGAAACCTATGGCCCCGGGTCTATTTTCCATCATATTAATCTCCCGACAACAAGCTATTTTTGGCGCCGTTTTTATTTTGTTTACTTTACTTTGCATCTTTATCACAAAAATACCAAAAATATTATCCTATCATATCTATCAGATCTCACTCTCGTAAGTGACCGTGTAGGGATTGACAACCCCTTATCGCGTTGGTTGCGAGGATTTATTTGTTTGTGTAGGTGTGAGGGACTCGCGCGTAGCCTCCTACTGGATTGATACCTTGGTTCTCAAAAACTAAGGGAAATACTTACGCTACTTTGCTGCATCACCCTTTCCTCTTCAAGGGAAAACCAATGCAGTGCTCAAGAGGTAGCAAGAAGGATTTCTGGCGCCGTTGCCAGGGAGGTCTACGCAAAAGGCAACATACCAAGTACCCATCACGAACCCTTATCTCCCGCATTACATTATTTGCCATTTGCCTCTCGTTTTCCTCTCCCCCACTTCACCCTTGCCGTTTTATTCGCCCTCTCTTTTCCGTTTGCCTCTTTTTGCCCGTCTCTTGTTTGCTCGTGTGTTGGATTGCTTGTTTGTCACGATGGCTCAAGATAATACCAAATTATGTGACTTTACCAATACCAACAATAATGATTTCCTTAGCACTCCGATTGCTCCTCTTACCGATATTGAATCTTGTGAAATCAATGCTGCTTTGTTGAATCTTGTTAAGAAAGATCAATTCGCAGGCCTTCCTAGTGAAGATGCCGCTGCTCATCTAAATAGCTTTGTTGATTTGTGTGATATGCAAAAGAAGAAAGATGTTGACAATGATATTGTTAAATTGAAGCTATTTCCTTTTTCGCTTAGAGATCGTGCTAAAGCTTGGTTTTCGTCTTTGCCTAAAAATAGTATTGATTCTTGGAATAAGTGCAACGATGCTTTTATCTCTAAGTATTTTCCTCCCGCTAAGATTATCTCTCTTAGAAACGATATTATGAATTTTAAGCAACTTGATCATGAACATGTTGCACAAGCTTGGGAGAGGATGAAATTAATGATACATAATTGCCCTACGCATGGTTTAAATTTGTGGATGATTATAGAAATTTTTTATGCCGGATTGAATTTTGCTTCTAGAAATCTTTTAGATTCGGCCGCGGGAGGAACTTTTATGGAAATCACTTTAGGAGAAGCTACTAAACTCCTAGATGATATTATGGTTAATTATTCTCAATGGCACACTGAAAGATCTACTAATAAAAAAGTGCATGCGATAGAAGAAATTAATGTTTTGAGTGGAAAGATGGATGAACTTATGAAATTAGTTGCTAGTAAAAGTGTTTCTTCTGATCCTAATGATATGCCTTTGTCTACTTTTATTGAGAATAATAATGAATCTATGGATGTGAATTTTGTTGGTAGGAATAATTTTGGTAACAACGTGTATAGAGGAAACTTTAATCCTAGGCCTTATCCTAGCAATTCCTCTAATAATTATGGTAATTCCTACAACAATTCTTATGGAAACTTTAATAAGATGCCCTATGAATTTGAGACTAGTGTTAAGGAATTTATGAATTCGCAAAAGAATTTCAATGCCTTGCTTGAAGAAAAATTGCTTAAAGTTGATGAATTGGCTAGGAACGTTGATAGAATTTCTCTTGATGTTGATTCTTTGAAATTGGGATCTATTCCTCCTAAGCATGATATCAATGAGTCCCTCAAAGCCATGAGAATTTCCATTGATGAGGGCAAAGAAAGAACCGCTAGGATGCGTGCTAAGAAAGATTGCTTTATGAAAGCGTGTTCTTCAAATTTCTATGAAAATAAAGATGAAGATCTAAAAGTTATTGATGTGTCCCCTATTAAACCTTTGTTTTGCAATATGAATCTTGATAATGATGGGACTGAATATGATCCACCTTTACATAGAAGGCGTTCCAAAAATTCGGAGTTTTTAGATCTTGATGCTAAATTTGATAAAAGTGGGATTGAAGAGATCAAAACATTAGATATTAATGAACCCACTATTTTGGATTTCAAGGAATTTAATTGTGATAATTGCTCTTTGATAGATTGTATTTCCTTGTTGCAATCCGTGCTAAATTCTCCTCATGCTTATAGTCAAAATAAAGCTTTTACTAAACATATCGTTGATGCTTTGATGCAATCTTATGAAGAAAAACTTGAGTTGGAAGTCTCTATCCCTAGAAAATTTTATGATGAGTGGGAACATACTATTAAAATTAAAATTAAAGATCATGAATGCTATGCTTTGTGTGATTTGGCTGCTAGTGTTTCCACGATTCCAAAAACTTTGTGCGATTTGTTAGGTTTCCGTGATTTTGATGATTGCTCTTTAAACTTGCACCTTGCGGATTCCACTATTAAGAAACCTATGGGAAGAATTAATGATGTTCTTATTGTTGCAAATAGGAACTATGTGCCCGTAGATTTTATCGTTCTTGACATAGATTGCAATCCTTCATGTCCTATTATTTTTCTTGGTAGACCTTTCCTTAGAACAATTGGTGCAATTATTGATATGAAGGAAGGGAATATTAGATTCCAATTTCCATTAAAGAAAGGCACGGAACACTTCCCTAGGAATAAAATAAAATTAGCATATGAATCTATCATGAGAGCCACTTATGGATTGCCCACCAAAGATGACAATACCTAGATCTATGCTTGCTTCTATGCCTAGCTAGGGGCGTTAAACGATAGCGCTTGTTGGGAGGCAACCCAATTTCATTTTTAATTTTTTGCCTTTTTCTTCTGTTTAGGAATAAATACTTGTTCTAGCCTCTGGTTAGATGTGTTTTTATGTTTCAATTAGTGTTTGTGCCAAGTTAAACCTATAGGATCTTCTTGGATGATAGTTATTTGATCTTGCAGAAAATTCCAGAAACTTTCTGTTCATGAAAATAATTGTTAAAAATCACCAGAACGTGATAAAATATTGATTCCAATAGCTGCTGGTCAATAAACAAATTGTCTAGGTCTTCCTATTTTGGCTGATTTTTTGGAGTTCCAGAAGTTTGCGTTAGTTACAGATTACTACAGACTGTTCTGTTTTTGACAGATTCTGTTTTTCCTGTGTTGTTTGCTTATTTTGATGAACCTATGGCTAGTAAAATAGTTTATAAACCATAGAGAAGTTGTAATACAGTAGGTTTAACACCAATATAAATAAAGAATGAGTTCATTACAGTACCTTGAAGTGGTCTTTTGTTTTCTTTCGCTAACGGAGCTCACGAGATTTTCTGCTAAGTTTTGTGTTGTGAAGTTTTCAAGTTTTGGGTGAAAGATTTGATGGATTATGGAACAAGGAGTGGCAAGAGCCTAAGCTTGGGGATGCCCATGGCACCCCCAAGATAATCTAAGGACACCAAAAAGCCAAAGCTTGGGGATGCCCCGGAAGGCATCCCCTCTTTCGTCTACTTCCATCGGTAACTTTACTTGGAGCTATATTTTTATTCACCACATGATATGTGTTTTGCTTGGAGCGTCTTGTATGATTTGAGTCTTTGCTTTTTAGTTTACCACAATCATCCTTGCTGTACACACCTTTTGAGAGAGACACACATGATTCGGAAATTATTAGAATACTCTATGTGCTTCACTTATATCTTTTGAGTTATATAGTTTTTGCTCTAGTGCTTCACTTATATCTTTTAGAGCACGGTGGTGGATTTTGTTTTATAGAAACTATTGTTCTCTCATGCTTCACTTAGATTATTTTGAGAGTCCTACAAAACAGCATGGTAGTTTGCTTTAACAATAATAGGCATACAAGATTAGTAAAAGAAAATTCTTATGAGTGTGTTGAATACTATGAGAAGTTTGATGCTTGATAATTGTTTTGAGATATGAAGATGGTGATATTAGAGTCATGCTAGTTGAGTAGTTTTGAATTTGAGAAATACTTGTGTTAAAGTTTGTGATTCCCGTAGCATGCACGTATGGTGAACCGTTATGTGATGAAGTCGGAGCATGATTTATTTATTGATTGTCTTCCTTATGAGTGGCGGTCGGGGACGAGCGATGGTCTTTTCCTACCAATCTATCCCCCTAGGAGCATGCGCGTAATACTTTGCTTTGATAACTTGTAGATTTTTGCAATAAGTATATGAGTTCTTTATGACTAATGTTGAGTCCATGGATTATACGCACTTTTCTTCCTTCCACCATTGCTAGCCTCTCTAATACCGCGCACTTTTCGCCGGTATCATACACCCACCATATATCTTCCTCAAAACAGCCACCATACCTACCTATCATGGCATTTCCATAGCCATTCCGAGATATATTGCCATGCAACTTACCACCGTTTCGTTTATTATGACACGCTTCCATCATTGTCATATTGCTTTGCATGATCATGTAGTTGACATTGTATTTGTGGCAAAGCCACCGTTCATAATTCTTTCATACATGTCACTCTTGATTCATTGCATATCCCGGTACACCGCCGGAGGCATTCATATAGAGTTATATTTTGTTCTAAGTATCGAGTTGTAATTGTTGAGTTGTAAGAAAATAAAAGTGTGATGATCATCATTTTTAGAGCATTGTCCCAAGTGAGGAAAGGATGATGGAGACTATGACTCCCCCACAAGTCAGGATGAGACTCCGGATGAAAAAAAAAGAAAAATAAAAGAGGCCATAAAAAAGAAGAGAAAGGCCCAAACAAAAAAACAAAAAATGAGAGAAAAAGAGAGAAGGGGCAATGTTACTATCCTTTTACCACACATGTGCTTCAAAGTAGCACCATGATCTTGATGATAGAGAGTCTCCTATGATATCACTTTCATATACTAGTGGGAATTTTTCATTATAGAACTTGGCTTCTATATTCCAATGATGGGCTTCCTCAAAATGCCCTAGGTCTTCGTGAGCAAGCGAGTTGGATGCACACCCACTTAGTTTCTTTTGTTGAGCTTTCATATACTTATAGCTCTAGTGCATCCGTTGCATGGCAATCCCTACTCACTCACATTGATATCTATTGATGGGCATCTCCATAGCCCGTTGATACGCCTAGTTGATGTGACACTATCTTCTCCCTCCTTTTTGTCTTCTCCACAACCACCATTCTATTCCACATATAGTGCTATGTCCATGGCTCACGCTCATGTATTGCGTGAAGATTGAAAAAGTTTGAGAACGTCAAAAGTATGAAACAATTGCTTGGCTTGTCATCGGGGTTGTGCATGATTTAAATATTTTGTGTGGTGAAGATAGAGCATAGCCAGACTATATGATTTTGTAGGGATAACTTTCTTTGGCCATGTTATTTTGAGAAGACATAATTGCTTAGTTAGTATGCTTGAAGTATTATTATTTTTATGTCAATATTGAACTTTTGTCTTGAATCTTTCGGATCTGAATATTCATACCACAATTAAGAAGAATTACATTGAAATTATGCCAAGTAGCATTCCGCATCAAAAATTCTGTTTTTATCATTTACCTACTCGAGGACGAGCAGGAATTAAGCTTGGGGATGCTTGATACGTCTCCAATGTATCTATAATTTTTGATTGCTCCATGCTATATTATCTTCTGTTTTGGACATTATTGGGCTTTATTATTCACTTTTATATTATTTTTGGGACTAACCTATTAACCGGAGGCCCAACCCAGAATTGCTGTTTTTTGCCTATTTCAGAGTTTCGCAGAAAAAGAATATCAAACGGAGTCCAAACGGAATGAAACCTTCGGGAACGTGATTTTCGGAACGAACATGATCCAGAGGACTTGGACCCTACGTCAAGAAAGCCACCAGGAAGCCACGAGGTAGGGGGGCGCGCCTACCCCCCTGGGCGCGCCCTCCACCCTCGTGGGCCCCATGTTGCTCCACCGACGTACTCCTTCCTCCTATATATACCTACGTACCCCCAAACGATTAGATACGGAGCCAAAAACCTAATTCCACCGCCGCAACCTTCTGTACCCACGAGATCCCATCTTGGGGCCTGTTCCGGAGCTCCGCCGGAGGGGGCATCGATCACGGAGGGCTTCTACATCAACACCATAGCCTCTCCGATGAAGTGTGAGTAGTTTACCTCAGACCTTCGGGTCCATAGTTATTAGCTAGATGGCTTCTTCTCTCTTTTTGGATCTCAATACAATGTTCTCCCCCTCTCTTGTGGAGATCTATTCGATGTAATCTTCTTTTGCGGTGTGTTTGTTGAGACCGATGAATTGTGGGTTTATGATCAAGTTTATCTATGAACAATATTTGAATCTTCTGAATTCTTTTATGTATGATTGGTTATCTTTGCAAGTCTCTTCGAATTATCAGTTTGGTTTGGCCTACTAGATTGATCTTTCTTGCAATGGGAGAAGTGCTTAGCTTTGGGTTCAATCTTGCGGTGTCCTTTCCCAGTGACAGTAGGGGCAGCAAGGCACGTATTGTATTGTTGCCATCGAGGATAACAAGATGGGTTTTTTATCATATTGCATGAATTTATCCCTCTACATCATGTCATCTTGCTTAAAGCGTTACTCTGTTCTTATGAACTTAATACTCTAGATGCATGCTGGATAGCGGTCGATGTGTGGAGTAATAGTAGTAGATGCAGGCAGGAGTCGGTCTACTTGTCTCGGACGTGATGCCTATATACATGATCATACCTAGATATTCTCATAACTATGCTCAATTCTGTCAATTGCTCAACAGTAATTTGTTCACCCACCGTAAAATACTTATGCTCTTGAGAGAAGCCACTAGTGAAACCTATGGCCCCCGGGTCTATTTTCCATCATATTAATCTCCCGACAACAAGCTATTTCTGGCGTCGTTTTTATTTTGTTTACTTTACTTTGCATCTTTATCACAAAAATACCAAAAATATTATCCTATCATATCTATCAGATCTCACTCTCGTAAGTGACCGTGTAGGGATTGACAACCCCTTATCGCGTTGGTTGCGAGGATTTATTTGTTTGTGTAGGTGCGAGGGACTCGCGCGTAGCCTCCTACTGGATTGATACCTTGGTTCTCAAAAACTGAGGGAAATACTTACGCTACTTTGCTGCATCACCCTTTCCCCTTTAAGGGAAAACCAACGCAGTGCTCAAGAGGTAGCACTCACCGGACTCGTCGTCCTCGTCGTGATCATCATCTTCTTGTTTCTTGTCACAGCTCCGGGCAGGCCTCTCTTGCTGGTTGTCCTTGCCGGGGCGGCTTCCTTGGCCGCCACGCTTCTTGCCGGATCCCTCGGCACCGTCCTGACCTTTCTCCTTGTCCCGCCTTTCGTACTCGGCCTTTTGCTTTTCAGCAAGCAGCTCGACTTGTCGGCAGTTCTGGAGGTCGTGGCCCTTGGTGCGGTGGATCTTACAGTACTGCTTGCCGGAGCCCCCTGGCTCGTCGGCAGCTGCTAAGGCCCGGCAAGCGGCGCACCCGGCAATCTCATTGCCAGGGCCGTCCTCCTTGACCTTTTTGGCAGCGCCGGTGTCGTCAGACCCCTCAACAGCAAGTACGGCCTTGCCCTTGCGTTTCCTGTTGTGACGCCGGCCCTTCTTCGTCGGGGTGGCGGCGTCTTCGTCGGTAGAGTCGGTTTCCGCACCGGCATCTTCGCCGGGGGTACTTCCTTCCCTCTTCAGCCCAGGCGCATCTATTGGCCAGAATGTAGAGCTCGACCACATCCTTAACCTTGGTCATCACCAGCTCTTCGCGCATCTTGCGGTTGCGCATGTTCTGATGGAACGCACTGATCAGAGCGGCGGGATGAACGTCGGGGATGTTGTATTGCACCCGGCTGAATCTCTGGATGTACTTGCGCAGGGCTTCCCCTTCCTTCTGGGAATGATATGCAGATCACTGGCCTGGCCATGAGCTTGGTGGCCCCCTGTGAAGGAGCCAACGAACTCATGGCACAGATCCGACCAAGAAGAAATGGAATCCGCCGGCAAGTGCATCAACCAAGACATAACATTGGGCTTCAGTGCCAGCGGGAAATAGTTGGCAAGCACCTTGTCGTCGCGAGCTCAAGCAGCCTCAATCGCGATGGTGTACATGACGAGGAACTCGGACGGATGGGTCTTGCCAGTGTACTTCTCGCCGACGTCGGGCTTGAACGTGCGGTGGGACGGCCACTGGAACTGCCGCAGCTCACGGGTGAAGGCCGGGCAGCCCACCTCGTAAGGTAGGCCGCCGGAGCCCCCCGGTGTTGGGTGGTCCATAGCGGGTCCAGCCCGCTTGTCCAACTGGTGGCGTGTATCGCGCCGGCGCGCGATGGTGGTCCGAGCATCTTCGTGAGCTCGTTCTCGAAGAACTTGGCGCTGGTCGCGAGGGGTCTGCGGGTCGGACGACGCTATAGAGCTGTTATCACAAGCGTCGTCACGACGGGCAGACGCCCGCGGCGGCTGGCGAGGAGGAGGAGAGTGCACCATGGCCGCAGCTCCCCCGGTCCTCCTAGCGCCAGCACGTGGTGGCTCAATGGAGCGTCAACCCGAGGGCCCCGCTGGTCGCGGATCGTCTTTGTTGGCGACGGTGACGAGGCTCCGGATGGTGGCCCTCCACTCGTCGAGCTTCTCTGCAGTAGGAGGGAAGTCGAGGAGCAGCTGCGCGCGCGCCAAAGCTTCTGCTGGCGTGGGCGGCGGCGACAGCTGCGTGGATCGCAGCGCGCTTCAACTTCTAACTACGTTAGAAGGAGCTCCGTTACGACCCAGCGGCTGCGTGCCATTTTCGCCAGCACTTCTGCGGGCATGCTGAACCCCTTCATCCCGCGGATGACGCACATGGCTCTTCCCACGGCGGTGCCCCGGGACACCAGCATGGTGACGCTGCTCGGCGCGCACACCATGGGAAGAGCGTGCAGTGGTCGCTGGTGTGGGCGTCTTGGAGGTCGCTGTGCCGCCCGGAGGTGGCACAACGACACCCCTGGAGGGCCCCGCGCCGCCCGCGGGGGGCCAGCTCCGTCTTTGGATCTGGTGACGTGCAGCCGGTCTTCTGGCGCGCGAACGACGCCGCTCGCCAGGCTCTGACTGCCAGGGCGATGCTGGTTCTCGCGGACCGCGGCCCGGGTCCTGTCCGCGACCGGTCCACTGCTCGTCCGCACCGGCACGGGTCGTTCAGCTCCCAACGAGCTGATCATCGTGGCCGTCTTCTTCTTGAGAGCCATGGAGACGAAGAGCTGCTAGGCTGACTACTAGAACAGATTCTCACAATTGCGCCCCCTACCTGGCGTGCCAAAGATGTCGGTGTGGAACGACACCTATGGGATCACAAGAATCCCTACTACGGTTGCCGGGGTGCGGGGTTGCAAGAAGAGCATGATCAGTAGCCAGCACGAGGATCGTTTACCCGGGTTTGGGCCGCGAGGATGCGTAAAACCCTAGTCCTGCTTTGGTGGGTGTATTTCAGAGAGTTCTTGAGCTCTCGAACTAGCTGTGGTGAGCGTGTGGTTCGAAAGAGCCGAATCCTTCTCCAGTATGCCATGGGCCTCCTTTTATAGTCGAAAGGGGCTGCCACAGTGGCACACAGGAGGTGGAAAGGTGTACAGTATTGCGAGCTTATCGCTCGTATTACAGGACAAGTCACATTTAATGCGCCGCTGAGGTGTCCCCTAGCTTTATCGGGGACTGGGGCGAGGCCCGTCCCGTCCGTCGCCGCTCCTCCTCGCTTCGACACGCGCCCTGGCCAGAGATGCGTGCGGCGCCATGTAGGCAGGCAGGCAGCTGAGGTGGCGCGGTGGTAGGGTCTTCACGAAGATCTACATGCCGCCACGCAGGCGCCTGCTGAGTTGGCCTGGAAGCTGCATGTTGCCACGCAGGTGCCTGCCCGGCTGGTTTGGGCTGGCAGCTGCATGCAAACGGCGGTGGAGACTTGGCTGGTGCGGGCTTGTCAGTGGCCCCGCTGGCGTCTTCGGCGAGGGCCTTACCGGGGGGCCCGACAAGGGTCTTGCCGTGGCACGTTGTCGTCCCCGGCAAGGATCTTGCCAGGGGTCTTGCGGTTCTCCTCGGTAAGGGTCTTGCCGAGGATCGCTATCTTCTAATCCTCATCTGATCTTGAATATGTCTTCACAAAAATCTGCATGCCACCACAGAGGTGCCTCCCGAGCCCTGGCCCCACGTGGACGATGGTGTTGGGGACCGTGGGCTCAAGGGTGGCTCGCTCTATTGGTGTGGGGCGAGCCGCCCCGGCAAGGGTCTTGCCGGGGCTGCTGAGGCTGCCCCGGCAAGGGTCTTGCCGGGGGAACTTGCTTCGTCCCTCTGCTCTTTTGTGGTCTTGGTCTTGACGTTGCTTTGGCTGTCTTGCGCTTCGGTTTTACCTTGGTTCGCCTCCCCTGTTCTACTTGGTGTGACCGTGGGCGCGGCTCCGACTGCCCGTGCACAGGTAAAGGGGTACAAAGGTGCGCCCCTTCGTTTGTACACCGACACGGAATTTTTCCGAGGTGGTGCACCACCCCGACTGCGGGCCGATTTTTTTGTCAATATTTTGATTGGTGCAATTTATTCTCTACCGAGATATATAGCCAGTAGCCCTCAAGGTGTGTATCGGCCTAAAATTCCGAGATGCACTTTAGAGGAGATAGCGATCGGCGGACGGACCCTTGAGAGAGGGTTTTGAGAAGTCGCCGTAATATACTAGCTTGATGCCGGATAGGTCCATATGGTACCTATTGTTGTCCGAAGACGCGTTTGTGCATAGTTCGGTCAAGCCGAACACTGAGCGCTTTGAACTTTCTACATTGAATAGGCAATGCAATAGCCCCCGAGACACTGGTCGGGTGGCAACACCAGATCAGGGGATCGATGTACCCCTTTAATATTTATAAATAATAAGCACGAAGCCCAGTAGCCCCCGAGTCTTAATGTGGGCACGGGTGGCCGAATTAAGGATCAATATCCAAAGTAAAATCACAAATTATGTGCAATGATTCTATGTATCCAAGTACTCTACATCATTAATGCTCGGATCCGGATTGTACAAAACTTTGTTGACCGACCATCGGCTTCTACCTCCTTGGCCAGTAGCCGAGTAGTGTTTGTCCTACTTTATAAAGCCTTGACAAGGGCAAAGATTTATGACAAACAAGGCAATCCGGCCATACGGTTTTATAAACAAAGGTACGCAGAGAGATATGTTATATTACTGTTTAATGTAAGAAACATTTTCCAAGAAAATAGTCCCGCTATCGGTTCCTTTCTTTGGGTTGTCATGCCAACCATGATCATGAAACCTCACCTCCGATCAATGCAGGAGAAAAATATTGAGGATTTAGTTCGGGGAAAGTTCCCAAACTCTATGGTATTAATGAACCAAAAAATTTCACTTCCGTCGTTGCCGACCAATGTGATACTTTAAGATTGCTAGCTTTCGGCTTCACCCAATCTGAGGTAGTAACTCGGATGACCCGGCAGTAACAATCACAGAGGTGCTCCCTTTACCGCCTAGCCGAACAACCGGGAATGTAGGGGTAAGCACAGGATCCAGGCAACCCAGCTTGGCCAAAATCTTAAGTCAAATTGATGCATATTTATGGCTCTATAACGATGATTGCGGAAGGTAGCCCTCGTATATAAAATACAAATGCTGATGATATGTTTATTTTGACTCCATTGCGACCGTTTATCAGTTGAAAGTGGCCCATCGTCGGCTTCCACCCCCTTTGTAGATACTACGCAGGGTGTTTCCGCCATAACAAGACAACCCTTAGCCGACGTCTCGGTGCCCGAAGGCGGTTGTGTTAGCGGAAACGAGGCAATCAGATATGCAGGCTTTATAACTTTCACTTAGTCATAGGAGTTTAAAGTTGGGAGGCCAGTTACTAGCCCCCGGTTAGTGTTCGGCGACAGCCTCGGTCAAGCCATAAACACTTCGGCGAATGTTATGAATGGCCCATCATCTAACACAGTCATCGGATCGCTGACCAGTTTACGCTTATTGTGACAGTCAATTTTCGGCTTTCTCCACTGAGGTGCTTTAACCAACTGAGCTATGAAAGCACAATCGCAGTGGTTCTCCCTTTGCACACCTAGCCGAACAAAGCGGAACGTAGGAGGCAAGCACAGGAGCCGGGCAACCCAACTATTGACCAAAGACACAATTCGAAACTGATGCATATATAGCAATATCCGAGAATGTTTTTGCCGAATCTCTAAAGGTGTCCGGTGTTGCACTGCGAGACTTATGCTGAAAACACACAAATTTTTAAAAGTGCCATAGGCTTGGTAAACCAAAAAACTTTTGGAAAAACTTGACGTCCGAACTAGATCAAGTGTTTGGTGCCAATCCAAAAAATTGATCTTAGAAAAAAAAGTGCTTCTGTCGTGCTTTAACATGACACAACCTATCTCAAGACTTCAAGCGGGTCAGCCTTTGGCTTCAACCTCCCTATCCCGAAGGCGGAGTGTTTCTCGTTGTGCCAGTTTAGCGAATGAAAACTCGAGCGGCTTGAGAGAGAAAGCAGGCTACCCGGCTTTTGACCACACATTCGTGTCGAAAAAGGAGTGATAGAAAAAGACTTTGCAACGACTAAGAAGAAAAAATTATTATAAAACGGCTCATGTAGATTTAAGAGCCCCCAAGTGACTTGGGTAAAAAAAATTTATGTATAATGATTGTATGTACCGAAGTACTTATATCATATCTATGTTCACCCGAACTTTAAACGCGTCTTAACCGATTGTCGGCTTCTCCCTCTTCGGTCAAGGGCCGAAAAGTGTTATGTACTCCACCTGTCGAGAATATCGACGGTGTTTTCGATAACCAGGCAATCAGGCCATAAGGCTGTAACAGACAAAGCGCGCTCAGGGAACTTATGCTATATTACCGACGAAGTGTAAGAAGCATCTTCGAAGAAAATACTACCTCCACCGATACCTTTCTTCGGTTGCTCATTGTTACTATGAGACTTGTGCAATAGATTTTTTGTATTCATGAGTTCCGTTGTGTGCCGACCATGATTGAGAACAATAGCGCTAGCTTTCGGCTTCACCCAGTCTGAGGTCCGAGCTCGGATGACCCGATCGTGACAATCGCAGAGGTGCTCCCTTTACTCCCTAGCCGAACAATCGGGAACGTAGGGGTAAACACAGGAGCAAGGCAACCCAGCTTGCAGAATACTTAAGTCAACATGGTGCATATTGTGGCGTAATACACGAACAAGGAATGAAGCCATACAAGTATAATCATATGCAAGAGGAAAGGCTTCATAAAGGAAGCCCCCAAGTAAACGAGGTATTTGAATTTGTATGTCACAAACAAAGTTATGACAAGGAATTTTTCACAAACAACTTTCTACCAAAAAAGTATAATGTTTGGTTGAACCGGACAAAATTTAAAACTGAAAGTTTTTGAGCATGAAAGCAACTTAGCTGGTTAATGTGCTCGGTGTTGATGACGCGATTCGGGCTTGTGGCGGGACGAAGACATCCATTGATCCGTGACAGATCCGACAAGGTTCACAGTCCTCGGCATGGCCGAGGTCCTAGCCCCCAAGCCCGAGGTGTCCGAGCAAGGAGTTCGGCACTCCGGAGCGGTGACATAGCACGACCAATGTGGTGAGGGGGAACCCCCAGTCCGACCAAGGCGATGGAGCAGGCCGGTAGTGTGATGTCGAAGTCCCCGGCGTGGGTTAATGAATTGCTGATGAAGCCCCCAGTCCAGCCGAGGGGCCGTGGTAAGTCGGTAAGGTGACGACAGAACCCCCATGTCAGCACATTGGTACGCCGAGGCGATAGCGCTGCCCGACCAGAATCATTTACATGCGCACAAAAAATAGTGTAGGCAAGAAATAACAACAATAATAATAGTTGAAAGAAAAAATGATTATTTGCACAATTAAGTTTATTCAAAGTATAAGAAAAAATAGCCTGGCGCCAGGGTCAATGAAGACGGAGGAGTGACGACAGTAGGTCCGGTTGTATATATAATGTCTGTTAGACTGGATGACCGCTGCCCATGCTGGAGTATCCTCGGCCTGGCTGACGAGTTGGAGTACGTCGGCGCCGTATATGCCGGCCCGAGAAGTGACGATGTGCCGGCATGGGGCGGCTCGCCGAGCTAACGACGCAGTTTCGTCCACTCTAGCGGGACGACGACGTGTGCCCATCGAGGTGACGGCGTGGCCCGGCGAAGTCGATTACCTATGCACATAAAAAAGTTCAAGACGATAAAAAAAGATAATTGTGTAACTAATTTATGTAAAGTGAACAATCTGGTAAATATGGCCTGGGCGGCCAGATCGGTTTGACGGTGCGACGACGCGTTGTGGCGACCACATGACATAGTTCAAGTTCGTCTGGCAGGTGCGGTGCTCCACGGGATTTATTGATGAAGCAGGCTGGCAGGAAGCCGGCCGGGTTCCAACTGACTGGACCACTACATCAATCGCATGGCAGCAGGTCGAAATACGAACTAGTCATCGAACATCTGCACACACAAAATCATGCAAGACGGCAGAAAAATATTCTATATGAAATTAATATACATCGTACAGATAACTGAAAAAATAGAACCTGATGTTCCTTTTCGAGCAGAAATATGTAGAAATCCAACGCGAAAAAGCATAAACATAAATGAACTTTGCAGGAAAAATTTGATCTCCACAGGATATGCTGCTATGGAGAGATTAAACATCGCCTGTACGCGCTGCCGAAGCAGGGCTGTTTGAGGCTTCCTCGTGATTGTTTTGGGGCCCGGTACTATGTGCGAGATGAGTCCAGCGCTGAGCCGACCAAGTGCTAGTATAATACTACTTTTCACACAGGGGTCAAATCAATCTCTCGTGAAAAAGGTGTATGGAGACAGACCAAAAGTTAGATGCGTAGATGACCTCCATACTTAATTGAATAAAATAAAGAAAGGAAAGGATAGAATCTTCCTGGGTCGCCTACAGATCGAGTCTGCGGATCCAGGCTGGTATTTGGACACGGGCGCTTCTCAGTAGCAGCACACTTCAGATCCGACGCTGCCAGGCGAGGGTCGTGTCCGCCGCCGCTAATATTTCTATTGACCAGGATCTGCCTATAGACAAGGTAGCGCGACGCGGCAGCAACAATTTTGTAGAAAAGATAATTTATATGAAACAGATGTTTACTGAAAAAATATCACCTGATCATCCATCGATCCGCGGCGATCACCCAGCAGGCTCTCAATGAAAGCACCAATGTCGGTTCAATATCCGGCGTATCTCGTAGTAGGGGTCCTAAGCTAGGCGTCTTGGAGCGATGGTAACATGGACACAGGGTTTTACCCAGCTTCGGGCTCTCTTGAAGAGATAATACCCTACATGCTGCTTTTGATTGTTTTCATATGGGTGTAGTACAGAGTACATGTATCTACCACGAGATTGTAGTAATGAATATGAGATTGTCTATTGACTAGCCTGGCCTCGGTTTATATAACACACCGGAGGCCTAGGGTTCAGGAGAGTCCTCGCCTTGGGCGCCAAGTCTTGTGGAGTCTTCCTTGTATGCGGCAGAGGCTGTCCGAATTGGCCCATGAGTATATGGACATAGGGGTCCTTGGCCCAATCTAACTGATCGGGAGACGACGTGGTGAGTACCCCCTAGTCCAGGACACCGTCACCGGCCCTCCTAGTTGCGTCTACCTCCCTCAAGATGACCCTCACTCTGCAACACCGTAGGTAAGCACCCACTGGCGGCGACCCAAGTTATGGTTAGGGGAATACATGGGAGAGAGGGAGAGAGAAAGGGAGAGCGGAGAGGGTTAGGAAGAGGCAGGACCGCCTCGCCGCGGCCACCACGGCGGGACATTGCCCGGCGGGGGTGCCCGACGATAGCGGGGATGAAGGAAATATGCCCTAGAGGCAATAATAAAGTTGTTATTTTATATTTCCTTATATCATGATAAATGTTTGTTATTCATGCTAGAATTGTATTAACCGAAAACTTGATACATGTCTGGATACATAGACAAAACACCGTGTCCCTAGTAAGCCTCTACTAGACTAGCTCGTTAATCAAAGATTAAGTTTCCTAACCATAGACATGTGTTGTCATTTGATGAACGGGATCACATCATTAGGAGAATGATGGACAAGACCCATCCGTTAGCTTAGCATATTGATCGTTAAGTTTTATTGCTATTGCTTTCTTCATGTCAAATACATATTCCTTCGACTATGAGATCATGCAATTCCCGGATACCGGAGGAATGCCTTGTGTGCTATCAAACATCACAATGTAACTGGGTGATTATAAAGATGCTCTACAGGTATCTCCTAAGGTGTTTGTTGGGTTGGCATAGATCGGGATTAGGATTTGTCACTCCGAGTATCGGAGAGGTATCTCTGGGCCCTCTCGGTAATGAGTAATTTGCGGGATGATGCATTACGGAACGAGTAAAGAGACTTGCCGGTAACGAGATTGAACTAGGTATGAAGATACCGACGATCGAATCTCGGGCAAGTAGCATACCGATGACAAAGGGAATAACGTTTGTTGTCATTACGGTACGACCGATAAAGATCTTCGTAGAATATGTAGGAACCAATATGAGCATCCAAGTTCCGCTGTTGGTTATTGACCGGAGAGGTGTCTCGGTCATGTCTACATAGTTCTCGAACTCGTAGGGTCTGCACGCTTAACGTTCGATGATGATTTTCTATTATATGAGTTATGTGATTTGGTGACCGTATGTTGTTCGGAGTCCCGGATGAGATCACGGACATGACGAAGAGTCTCGTAATGGTCGAGAGGTAAATATTGATATATTGGACGATAGTATTCGGACACCGAAAGTGTTCCGGAGGGTACCAGGTACATATCGGGTCACCGGAAGGGGTTCCGGGCACCCCCGGCAAAGATATGGGCCTTATTGGGCCAAGAGAGGGACAAACCAGCCCACAAGGGGCTGGTGCGCCCCCATATAGGCTGAAATAGGAGCAGAAGGAAAGGAGGGAAGGGAGAAGGAAAGGGAAGGATTCGGCCTGCCCCTTTCCTTCCCTCCCCCCTCTCTTTCCTTCCCCTTCCGATACTTATGGAAGGGGGGAGGCCGACTTGGAGGAGGCGCCCAAGTAGGATCCCTCCTACTTGGGTCGCCCCTTTCTGCTCCCCTTCCTCTCCCACCTATATATATGTGGGGGCACCGCTAGAACACACAACATTGATTCCTAGCCGTGTGCGGCGCCCCTCCACAGTTTACGCCTCCGGTCATATTCACGTAGTGCTTAGGCGAAGCCCTGCGCGGATCACTTCACCATCACCGTCACCACGCCGTCGTGCTGACGGAACTCTCCCTCGACACTTTTTTGGATCAAGAGTTCGAGGGACGTCATCGAGCTGAATGTCTGCAGAACTCGGAGGTGTCGTACATTCGGTGCTTGATCGGTCGGAACGAGAAGAAGTTCGACTACATCAACCACGTTGTCAAACGCTTCCACTTTCGGTCTACAAGGGTACGTGGACACACTCTCCCCCTCTCGTTGCTATGCATCTCCTAGATAGATCTTGCATGAACGTAGGAATTTTTTTGAAATTGCATGCTACGTTTCCCAATAGTGGCATCATGAGCCAGGTCTATGCGTTGATGATATGCACGAGTAGAACACAAAGAGTTGTGGGCGGTGATAGTCATACTTCTTACCACCAACGTCTTATTTTAATTTGGCAGTATTGTTGGATGATGCGGCCCGGGCCAACCTTACATGACCACGTTCATGAGACCGGTTCCACCGACAGACATGCAACTAGTTTTGCATAAAGGTGGCTGGCGGGTGTTTGTTTCTCCAACTTTAGTTGAATCAAATTTGACTGCGGCTGGTCCTTGTTGAAGGTTAAAACAGCAACTTGACGAAACACCATTGTGGTTTTGATGCGTAGGTAGGAACGGTTCATGCTAGAAGCCCGTAGGAGCCACGTAAAACTTGCAACAACAAAGTAGAGGATGTCTAACTTGTTTTTGCAGGGCATGTTGTGATGTGATATGGTTGCAACTTCTTGAGCACTACGTAGGTTTTCCCTTGAAGAGGAAAGGGTGATGCAGCAAAGTAGCGTAAGTATTTCGCTCAGTTTTTGAGAACCAAGGTATCAATCCAGTAGGAGGCTACACGCAAGTCCCTCGCACCTACACAAACAAATAAATCCTCGCAACCAACGCGATAAGGGGTTGTCAATCCCTACACGGTCACTTACGAGAGTGAGATCTGATAGATATGATAGGATAATATTTTTGGTATTTTTGTGATAAAGATGCAAAGTAAAATAAAATAAAAATAAAAAACAGCGCCAGAAATAGCTTGTTGTCGGGAGATTAATATGATGGAAAATAGACCCGGGGCCATAGGTTTCACTAGTGGCTTCTCTCAAGAGCATAAGTGCTTTACGGTGGGTGAACAAATTACTGTTGAGCAATTGATATAATTGAGCATAGTTATGAGAATATCTAGGTATGATCATGTATATAGGCATCACATCCGAGACAAGTAGACCGACTCCTACCTGCATCTACTACTATTACTCCACACATCGACCGCTATCCAGCATGCATCTAGAGTATTAAGTTCATAAGAACAGAGTAACACTTTAAGCAAGATGACATGCTGTAGAGGGATAAATTCATGCAATATGATAAAAACCCCATCTTTTTATCCTTGATGGCAACAATACAATACGTGTCATTTCCCTTTGTCACTGGGATCGAGCACCGCAAGATTGAACCCAAAGCCACGCACTTCTCCCATTGCAAGAAAGATCAATCTAGTAGGCCAAACCAAACTGATAATTCGAAGAGACTTGCAAAGATAACCAATCATACATAAAAGAATTCAGAAGATTCAAATTTTGTTCATAGATAAACTTGATCATAAACCCACAATTCATCGGTCTCAACAAACACACCGCAAAAGAAGATTACATCGAATAGATCTCCACAAGAGAGGGGGAGAACATTGTATTGATATCCAAAAAGAGAGAAGAAGCCATCTCGCTAATAACTATGGACCCGAAGGTCTGAGGTAAACTACTCACACTTCATCGGAGAGGCTATGGTGTTGATGTAGAAGCCCTCCGTGATTGATGCCCCCTCCGGCGGAGCTCCGGAATAGGCCCCAAGATGGGATCTCGTGGGTACAGAAGGTTGTGGCGGTGGAATTAGGTTTTTGGCTCCGTATCTAATCGTTTGGGGGTACGTAGGTATATATAGGAGGAAGGAGTACGTCGGTGAAGCAACATGGGGCCCATGAGGGTGGAGGGCGCGCCCCCCTACCTCGTGGCTTCCTGGTAGCTTTTTGACTTAGGGTCCAAGTCCTCTGGATCACGTTCGTTCCGAAAATCACGTTCCCGAAGGTTCCATTCCGTTTGGACTCCGTTTGATATTCTTTTTCTGCGAAACTCTGAAATAGGCAAAAACAGCAATTCTGGGCTGGGCCTCCGGTTAATAGATTAGTCCCAAAAATAATATAAAAGTGAATAATAAAGCCCAATAATGTCCAAAACAGAAGATAATATAGCATGGAGCAATCAAAAATTATAGATACGTTGGAGACGTATCAAGCATCCCCAAGCTTAATTCCTGCTCGTCCTCGAGTAGGTAAATGATAAAAACTGAATTTTTGATGTGGAATGCTACTTGGCATAATTTCAATGTAATTCTTCTTAATTGTGGTATGAATATTCATATCCGAAAGATTCAAGATAAAAGTTCAATATTGACATAAAAATAATAATACTTCAAGTATACTAACTAAGCAATTATGTCCTCTCAAAATAACATGGCCAAAGAAAGTTCGTCCCTACAAAATCATATAGTTTAGTCATGCTCCATTTTCGTCACACAAGAATGCTCTCATCATGCACAACCCCGATGACAAGCCAAGCAATTGTTTCATACTTTAGTAATCTCAAACTTTTTCAACCTTCACGCAATACATGAGCGCGAGCCATGGATATAGCACTATGGGTGGAATAGAATATGATGATGGGGGTTATGTGGAGAAGACAAAAAAGGAGAAAGTCTCACATCAACGAGGCTAATCAATGAGCTATGGAGATGCCCATCGATTGATGTTAATGCAAGGAGTAGGGATTGCCATGCAACGGATGCACTGGGGCTATAAATATATGAAAGCTCAACAAAAGAAACTAAGTGGGTGTGCATCCAACTTGCTTGCTCACGAAGACCTAGGGCACTTGAGGAGGCCCATTGTTGGAATATACAAGCCAAGTTCTATAATGAAAAATTCCCACTAGTATATGAAAGTGATAAAACAAGAGACTCTCTATCATGATGATTATGGTGCTACTTTGAAGCACAAGTGTGGTAAAGGATAGTAACATTGTCCCTTCTCTCTTTTTCTCTCATTTTTTTGGGCCTTCTCTTTTTTTTATTCCTCACTTGGGACAATGCTCTAGAAAATGATGATCATCACACTTCTATTTATTTACAACTCAATGATTACAACTCGATACTAGAACAAAGTATGACTCTATATGAATGCCTCTAGCGGTGTACCGGCATATGCAATGAACCAAGAGTGACATGTATGAAAGAATTATGAACGGTGGCTTTGCCACAAATACTATGTCAACTACATGAGCATGCAAAGCAATATGACCATGATGAACGTGTCATGATAAATGGAATGGTGGAAAGTTGCATGGCAGTATATCTCGGAATGGCTATGGAAATGCCATAATAGGTAGGTATGGTGGCTGTTTTGAGGAAGATATAAGGAGGTTTATGTGTTAAAGAGCGTATCATATCACGGGGTTTGGATGCACCAGCGAAGTTTGCACCAACACTCAATGTGAGAAAGGGCAATGCACGGTACCGAAGAGGCTAGCAATGGTGGAAAGGTGAGAGTGCGTATAATCCATGGACTCAACATTAGTCATAAAGAACTCACATACTTATTGCAAAAATCTACAAGTCATCAAAAACCAAGCACTACGCGCATGCTCCTAGGGGGATAGATTGGTAGGAAAAGACCATCGCTCGTCCCCAACCGCCACTCATAAGGAGGACAATCAAAGAACACCTCATGTTTCAAATTTGTTACATAATGTTTACCATACGTGCATGCCACGGGACTTGCAAACTTCAACACAAGTATTTCTCAAATTCACAACTATTCAACTAGCACAACTTTAATATCACTACCTCCATGTCTCAAAACAATCATCAAGCATCAAACTTCTCTTAGTATTCAAAACACTCATAAGAAAGTTTTACTATTCTTGAATACCTAGCATAATAGGATTTTTTTAAAGAAAATTACCATGCTATTTAAGACTCTCAAAATAATCTAAGTGAAGCATGAGAGATCAATAGTTTCTATAAAACAAATCAACCACCGTGCTCTAAAAGATATAAGTGAAGTACTAGAGCAAAAACTATATAACTCAAAAGATATAAGTGAAGCACATAGAGTATTCTAATAATTTCCGAATCATGTGTGTCTCTCTCAAAAGGTGTGTACAGCAAGGATGATTGTGGTAAACTAAAAATCAAAGACTCAAATCATACAACACGCTTCAAGAAAAACATATATCTTGTGGTGAATAAAAATATAGCTCCAAGTAAAGTTACCGATGGAAGTAGACGAAAGAGGGGATGCCTTCCGGGGCATCCCCAAGCTTTGGCTTTTTGGTGTCCTTAGATTATCTTGGGGGTGCCATGGGAATCCCCAAGCTTATGCTCTTGCCACTCCTTGTTCCATAATCCATCAAATCTTTTACCCAAAACTTGAAAACTCCACAACACAAAACTTAGCAGAAAATCTCGTGAGCTCCGTTAGCGAAAGAAAACAAAAGACCACTTCAAGGTACTGTAATGAACTCATTATTTATTTATATTGGTGTTAAACCTACTGTATTCCAACTTCTCTATGGTTTATAAACTCTTTTACTAGCCATAGATTCATCAAAATAAGCAAACAACACACGAAAAACAGAATCTGTCAAAAACAGAACAGTCTGTAGTAATCTGTAACTAACGCAAACTTCTAGAACTCCACAAAATCAGCCAAAATAGGACGACCGAGACAATTTGTTTATTGATCAGCAGCAATTGGAATCAATATTTTATCACGTTCTGGTGATTTTTAACAATTATTTTCGTGAACAGAAAGTTTCTGGAATTTTCTGCCAAGATCAAATAACTATCATCCAAGAAGATCCTATAGGTTTAATTTGGCACAAACACTAATTGAAACATAAAAACACATCTAACCAGAGGCTAGAACAAGTATTTATTCCAAAACAGAAGCAAAAAGCAAAAAACTAAAAATAAAATTGGGTTGCCTCCCAACAAGCGCTATCGTTTAACGCCCCTAGCTAGGCATAAAGGCAAGGATAGATCTAGGTATTGCCATCTTTGGTGGGCAATCCATAAGTGGCTCTCATAATAGATTCATATGGTAATTTTATTTTCTTCCTAGGGAAGTGTTCCATGCCTTTCTTTAATGGAAATTGGAATCTAATATTCCCTTCCTTCATATCAATAATTGCACCAATCGTTCTAAGGAAAGGTCTACCAAGAATAATAGGACATGAAGGATTGCAATCTATATCAATAACAATAAAATTTATGGGCACATAGTTCCTATTTGAAACAATAAGAACATCATTAATTCTTCCCATAGGTTTCTTAATGTTGGAATCCGCAAGGTGCAAGTTTAAAGAGGAATCATCAAAATCACGGAAACCTAACAAATCGCACAAAGTTTTTGGAATTGTGGAAACACTAGCACCCAAATCACACAAAGCATAGCATTCATGATATTTAATCTTAATTTTAATAGTAGGTTCCCACTCATCATAAAGTTTTCTAGGGATAGAGACTTCCAACTCAAGCTTTTCTTCATAAGATTGCATCAAAGCATCAACGATATGTTTGGTAAAAGCTTTATTTTGACTATAAGCATCAGGAGAATTTAGCACAGATTGCAACAAGGAAATACAATCCATCAAAGAGAAATTATCATAATTAAATTCGTTGAAATCCAAAATAGTGGGTTTATTAATATCTAGGGTTTTGTTCTCTTCAATCCCACTTTTGTCAATTTTAGCGTTAAGATCTAAAAACTCCGAATTTTTGGAACGCCTTCTAGGTAAAGGTGGATCATATTCAGTCCCATCATTATCAAGATTCATATTGCAAAACAAATATTTAATAGGGGACACATCAATAACTTTCATATCTTCATCTTTGTTTTCATAAAAATTAGAAGAACACGCTTTTATAAAGCAATCTTTCTTAGCACGCATCCTAGCGGTTCTTTCTTTGCACTCACCAATGGAAATTCTCATGGCTTTGAGAGACTCATTGATATCATGCTTAGGTGGAATAGATCTCAGTTTCAAAGAATAAACATCAAGAGAAATTCTATCAACGTTCCTAGTCAATTCATCAACTTTAAGCAATTTCTCTTCAAGCAAAGCATTGAAATTCTTTTGCGAATTCATAAACTCTTTAACACTAGTCTCAAATTCAGAGGGCATCTTATTAAAATTTCCACAAGAATTGTTGTAGGAATTACCATAATTATTAGAGGAATTGCTAGGATAAGGCCTAGGATTAAAGTTTCCTCTATACGCGTTGTTACCAAAATTATTCCTACCAACAAAATTCACATCCATAGATTCATTATTATTCTCAATCAAAGTAGACAAAGGCACATCATTAGGATCAGAAGAAACACTCTTACTAGCAAATAATTTCATAAGTTCATCCATCTTTCCACTCAAAACATTAATTTCTTCTATCGCATGCACTTTTTTATTAGTAGATCTTTCAGTGTGCCATTGAGAATAATTAACCATAATATTATCTAGGAGTTTAGTAGCTTCTACTAAAGTGATTTCCATAAAAGTGCCTCCTGCGGCCGAATCTAAAAGATTTCTAGAAGCAAAATTCAATCCGGCATAAATTTTTTGTATAACCATCCACAAATTTAAACCATGCGTAGGGCAATTACGTATCATTAATTTCATCCTCTCCCAATCTTGTGCAACATGTTCATGATCAAGTTGCTTAAAATTCATAATATCGTTTCTAAGAGAGATAATCTTAGCGGGAGGCAAATACTTAGAGATAAAAGCATCTTTGCACTTATTCCAAGAATCAATACTATTTTAGGCAAAGACAAAAACCAAGCTTTAGCATGATCTCTAGCGAAAAAGGAAATAGCTTCAATTTAACAATATCATTGTCAACATCTTTCTTCTTTTGCATATCACACAAATCAACAAAGCTATTTAGATGAGTAGCGGCATCTTCACTATGAAGGCTGGCGATTGATCTTTCATGACAAGATTCAACAAAGCAGCATTGATTTCACAAGATTCAGTGTCGATAAGAGGAGCAATCGGAGTGCTAAGGAAATCATTATTGTTGGTATTGGTAAAGTCACATAATTTGGTATTATCTTGAGCCATCGTGACAAACAAGCAATCCAACACACGAGCAAACAAGAGACGGGCAAAAAGAGGCAAACGGAAAAGAGAGGGCGAATAAAACGGCGAGGGTGAAGTGGGGGAGAGGAAAACGAGAGGCAAATGGCAAATAATGTAATGTGGGAGATAAGGGTTTGTGATGGGTACTTGGTATGTTGAATTTTGCGTAGACCTCCCCGGCAACGGTGCCAGAAATGGCTCGTTGTCGGGAGTCCAAATCTTGACTTGACTCTGCGAAAGCCTCCCCGGCAATGGCGCCAGAAATCCTTCTTGCTACCTCTTGAGCATTGCGTTGGTTTTCCCTTGAAGAGGAAAGGGTGATGCAGCAAAGTAGCGTAAGTATTTCCCTCAGTTTTTGAGAACCAAGGTATCAATCCAGTAGGAGGCTACACGCAAGTCCCTCGCACCTACACAAACAAATAAATCCTCGCAACCAACGCGATAAGGGGTTGTCAATCCCTACACGGTCACTTACGAGAGTGAGATCTGATAGATATGATAGGATAATATTTTTGGTATTTTTGTGATAAAGATGCAAAGTAAAATAAAATAAAAATAAAAAACAGCGCCAGAAATAGCTTGTTGTCGGGAGATTAATATGATGGAAAATAGACCCGGGGCCATAGGTTTCACTAGTGGCTTCTCTCAAGAGCATAAGTGCTTTACGGTGGGTGAACAAATTACTGTTGAGCAATTGATATAATTGAGCATAGTTATGAGAATATCTAGGTATGATCATGTATATAGGCATCACATCCGAGACAAGTAGACCGACTCCTACCTGCATCTACTACTATTACTCCACACATCGACCGCTATCCAGCATGCATCTAGAGTATTAAGTTCATAAGAACAGAGTAACACTTTAAGCAAGATGACATGCTGTAGAGGGATAAATTCATGCAATATGATAAAAACCCCATCTTTTTATCCTTGATGGCAACAATACAATACGTGTCATTTCCCTTTGTCACTGGGATCGAGCACCGCAAGATTGAACCCAAAGCCACGCACTTCTCCCATTGCAAGAAAGATCAATCTAGTAGGCCAAACCAAACTGATAATTCGAAGAGACTTGCAAAGATAACCAATCATACATAAAAGAATTCAGAAGATTCAAATTTTGTTCATAGATAAACTTGATCATAAACCCACAATTCATCGGTCTCAACAAGCACACCGCAAAAGAAGATTACATCGAATAGATCTCCACAAGAGAGGGGGAGAACATTGTATTGATATCCAAAAAGAGAGAAGAAGCCATCTAGCTAATAACTATGGACCCGAAGGTCTGAGGTAAACTACTCACACTTCATCGGAGAGGCTATGGTGTTGATGTAGAAGCCCTCCGTGATCGATGCCTCCTCCGGCGGAGCTCCGGAACAGGCCCCAAGATGGGATCTCGTGGGTACAGAAGGTTGCGGTGGTGGAATTAGGTTTTTGGCTCCGTATCTGATCGTTTGGGGGTATGTAGGTATATATAGGAGGAAGGAGTACGTCGGTGGAGCAACGTGGGGCCCACGAGGGTGGAGGGCGCGCCCGGGGGTAGGCGCGCCCCCCTACCTCGTGGCTTCCTGGTAGCTTTCTTGACTTAGGGTCCAAGTCCTCTGGATCACGTTCGTTCCGAAAATCACGTTCCCAAAAGTTGCATTCCGTTTGGACTCTGTTTGATATTCTTTTTCTGCGAAACTCTGAAATAGGCAAAAACAGCAATTTTGGGTTGGGCCTCCGGTTAATAGATTAGTCCCAAAAAAATATAAAAGTGAATAATGAAGCCCAATAATGTCCAAAACAGAAGATAATATAGCATGGAGTAATAAAAAATTATAGATATGTTGGAGACGTATCAATGGTCAAGACATGATATGATATACGTTGTTGTATGAGATGATCATGTTTTGTAGAAGTTATCGGCAACTGGCAGGAGCCTTATGGTTGTCGCTTTATTGTATGAATGCAAACGCCATGTAATTGATTTACTTTATCACTATGCGTTAGCGATAGTTGTAGAAGCAATAGTTGGCGAGACGACCACAACACTATGATGGAGATCAAGGTGCCAAGGCAGTGACAATGGAGATCATGACGATGCTTTGGAGATGGAGATCAAAATCACAAGATGATGATGGCCATATCATGTCACATATTTTGATTGCATGTGATGTTTATCTTTTATGCATCTTGTTTTGCTTAGTACGGCGGTAGCATTATAAGATGACCCCTTCACTAAATTTCAAGGTATAAGTTTTCTCCCTGAGTATGCACCGTTGCGACAGTTCGTCGTGTTGAGACACCACATAATGATCGGGTGTGATAGACTCTACGTTCAAATACAAAGGGTGCAAGACAGTTTTGCACATGCGGAATACTTGGGTTAAACTTGACGAGCCTGGCATGTACAGACATGGCCTCAGAACACTGGAGACCGAAAGGTCGAACATGAATCATATCATAGATATGATCAACATACAGATGTTCACCATTGATGATCGGACATGGTTTAGTTGATTTGGATCACGTATCATTTAGATGACTTGAGGGATGTCTATCTAAGTGTGAGTTCTTAAGTAATTTGATTAACTGAACTTAATTTATCATGAACTAAGTCCTGATAGTATTTGCAAGTCTATGTTGTACATCAATAGCTCGCGATATAGCTCCCTTATTTTTGATATGTTCCTAGAGAAAAATAAGTTGAAAGATGATAGTAGCAATAATGCGGACTAGGTCCGTGATCTGAGGATTATCCTCATTGCTACACAGAAGAATTATGTCCTTGATGCACCGCTAGGTGACAGACCTATTGCAGGAGCAGATGCAGACGTTATGAACGTTTGGCAAACCTCGATATGATGACTACTTCATAGTTTAGTGCGCCATGCTTTACGACTTAGAACCGGGACTTCAAAAATGTTTTTGAACGCCACAGAGCATATGAGATGTTCTAAGAGCTGAAATTGGTATTTCAGACTCATGCCCGTGTCAAGAGGTATGAGACCTCTGACAAGTACTTTGCCTACAAGATGGAGGAGAATAGCTCAACCAGTGAGCATGTGCTTAGAATGTCTGGGTACTACAATCGCTTGAATCAAGTGGGAGTTAATCTTCCAGATAAGATAGTGATTGATAGAATTCTCTAGTCACTATCACCAAGCTAATAGAACTTCGTGATGAACTATAATATGCAAGGGGTGAGAAAACGATTCCCTAGCTCTTCGCGATGCTGAAATCAGCGAAGGTAGAAATCAAGAAAGAGCATCAAGTTTTGATGGTTGACAAGACCACTAGTTTCAAGAAAAAAGGGCAAGGGAAAGAAAGGGAACTTCAAGAAGAATGGAAATCAAGTTGCCACTCCCATGAAGAAGCCCAAAGCTAGACCCAAGCTTGAAACTGTGTGCTTCTACTGCAAAGGAAATGGTCACTGGAAGTGGAACTGCCCCAAATACTTAGCGGATAAGAAAGATGGCAAAGTGAACAACGGTATATATGATATACATGTTATTAATGTGTAATTTACTAGTGTTCGTAGCAACCCCTGGGTATTTGATACCGGTTCAGTTGCTGATATTAGTAACTCGAAACAGGAGTTGCAGAATGAATAGAGACTAGTTAAGGGTGAAGTGATGATGTGTGTTGGAAGTGATTCTGAGGTTGATACGATCACCATCGGACACTCCCTCTACCTTCGGGATTAGTGTTGAACCTAAAATAAATGTTATTTAGTTTTTGCGTTGAGCATGAATATGATTAGATCATGTTTATTGCAAAACCATTATTCATTTAAGTCAGAGAATAATTGTTGTTTTGTTTACATGAATAAAACCTTCCGTGGTCATACACCCAAGGTAAATGGTTTATTGAATCTTGATCGTAGTGGTACATATATTCATAATATTGATGCCAAAATATGCAAAGTTGATAATGATAGTGCAACATACTTGTGGCATTGCCGTTTAGGTCATATTGGTGTAAAGCGCATGAAGAAACTCCATGCAGATGGACTTTTGGAATTACTTGATTACGAATCATTTGATACTTGCGAACCATGCCTCATGGGCAAGATGACTAAAACTCCGCTCTTCGAAACAATGGAGCGAGCCAATGACTTGTTGTAAATAATGCATACCGATGTATGCGGTCCGATGAGTGTTGAGGCACGCGGCGGGTATCGTTATTTTCTGACCTTCACAGATGATTTGAGCAGATATGGGTATATCTACTTAATGAAACACAAGTCTGAAACAATTGAAAAGTTCAAAGAATTTCAGAGTGAAGTGGAGAATCATGTAACAAGAAAATAAAGTTTCTACGATCTGATCGCGGAGGCGAATATTTGAGTTACGAGTTTGGCCTTCATTTAAAACAATGTGGAATAATTTCACAACTCACGCCACCTGGAACACCACAACGTAATGGTGTGTCTGAACGTCGTAACCATACTTTATTAGATATGGTGCGATCTATGATGTCTCTTACCGATTTACCACTATCATTTTGGGGTTATGCATTAGAGACAGCTGCATTCACGTTAAATAGGGCACCGTCTAAATCCATTGAGACGACACCGTATGAACTGTGGTTTGGCAAGAAACCTAAGCTGTCGTTTCTTAAAGTTTGGGGTTGCGACACTTATGTCAAAAGGCTTCAGCCTGATAAGCTCGAACCCAAATTAGAGAAGTGTGTCTTCATATGATACCCTAAGGAAACAATTGGGTACACCTTCTACCACAGATCCGAAGGCAGGATATTTGCTGCCAAGAATGGAAACTTTCTAGAGAAGGATTTTCTCTCGAAAGAAGTGAGTGGGAGGAAAGTAGAACTTGATGAGGTAATTGTACCTTCTCTCGAATTGGAAAGTAGCTCATCACAGAAAACCGTTCACGTGATGCCTACACCAACTAGAGAGAAAGCTAATGATGATGATCATGAAACTTTGGATCAAGTTACTACTGGACCTCGTAGGTCGAATAGAGCACGTTCCGCACCAGAGTGGTATGGTAATCCTGTACTGGAAGTCATGTTATTAGACCATGGCGAACCTATGAACTATGAAGAAGTTATGATGAGCCCAGATTCCGACAGATGGCTTGAGGCCATGAAATCTGAGATAGGATCCATGTATGAGAACAAAGTGTGGACTTTGGTGGACTTGCCCATTGAACGGCAAGCCATTGAGAACAAATGGATCTTCAAGAGGAAGACGGACGCTGATGGTAATGTTACTATCTACAAAGCATGACTTGTCACAAAAGGTTTTCGACAAGTTCAAGGTGTTGACTATGATGAGATTTTCTCACTCGTAGCGATGCTTAAGTCTGTCTGAATCATGTTAACAATTACCGCATTTCATAAAATTTGTCAAATGGATGTCAAAACTGCATTCCTTAATGGATTTCTTAAAGAAGAGTTGTATATGATGCAACCAAAAGGTTTTGTCAATCCTAAAGGTGCTAACAAAGTGTGCAAACTCCAGCGATCCATCTATGGACTGGTGCAAGCATCTCGGAGTTGGGATATAAGCTTTGATAAGGTGATCAAAGCATATGGTTTTATACAGACTTGTGGTGAAGTATGTATTTACAAGAAAGTGAGTGGGAGCTCTATAGCATTTCTGATATTATATGTGGATGACTTATTGTTGATTGGAAATGATGTAGAATTTCTGGATAGCATAAAAGGATATTTGAATAAGAATTTTTCAATGAAAGACCTTGGTGAAGCTGCTTACATATTGGGCATCAAGATCTGTAGAGGTAGACGATCAAGACGCTGGATAAGACTTTCAATGAGTACATACCTTGACAAGATTTTGAAGGAGTTCAAAATGGATCAGTCAAAGAAGGAGTTCTTGCCTGTATTGTAAGGTGTGAAGTTGAGTAAAGACTCAAAAACCCGACCACTACAGAAGATAAAGAGAGAATGAAAGTCATTCCCTATGCCTTAGCCATAGGTTCTATAAAGTATGCCATTCTGTGTACCAAACCTGTTGTGTACCTTGCCATGAGTTTGGCAAGGGGGTACAATAGTGATCCAGGAATAGATCACTGGACAACGGTCAAAATTATCCTTAGTTACCTTAAAGAGGACTAAGGAAATGTTTCTCGGTTATGGAGGGGCTAAAGAGTTCGTCGTAAAGAGTTACGTCGATGCAAACTTTGACACTGATCTAGATGACTCTAAGTCTCAATCTAGATACGTATTAACATGGGAGCAATTAGCTAGAGTAGCTCCATGCAGAGCATTGTAGACATAGAAATTTGCAAAATACATACGGATCTGAATGTGGCAGACCTGTTGACTAAACTTCTCTCACAAGCAAAACATGACCACACCTTAGTACTCTTTGGGTGTTAATCACATAGCGACATGAACTAGATTATTGACTCTAGTAAACCCTTTGGGTGTTGGTCACATGGCGATGTGAACTATGGGTGTTAATCACATAAAGATGTGAACTATTGGTGTTAAATCACATGGCGATGTGAACTAGATTATTGACTCTAGTGAAAGTGGGAGACTGAAGGAAATATGCCCTAAAGGCAATAATAAAGTTGTTATTTTATATTTCCTTAAACTTGATACATGTGTGGATACATAGACAAAACACCGTGTCCCTAGTAAGCCTCTACTAGACTAGCTCGTTAATCAAAGATTGTTAAGTTTCCTAACCATAGACATGTGTTGTCATTTGATGAATGGGATCACATCATTAGGAGAATGATGTGATGGACAAGACCCATCCGTTAGCTTAGAATATTGATCGTTCAGTGTTATTGCTATTGCTTTCTTCATGTCAAATACATATTCCTTCGACTATGAGATTATGCAACTCCCGGATACTGGAGGAATGCATTTTGTGCTATCAAACGTCACAACATAACTGGGTGATTATAAAGATGCTCTACAGGTATATCCGAAGGTGTATGTTGGGTTGGCATAGATCGAGATTAGGATTTGTCACTCTGACTATCGGAGAGGTATCTCTGGGCCCTCTCGGTAATGCACATCATAAGAAGCCTTGCAAGCAATGTGACTAATGAGTTAGTTGTGGGATGATGCATTACGGAACGAGTAAAGAGACTTGCCGGTAACGAGATTGAACTAGGTATGAAGATACCAACGATCGAATCTCGGGAAACTAACAGACCGATGGCAAAGGGAATAACGTATGTTGTCATTATGGTACGACCGATAAAGATCTTCGTAGAGTATGTAGGAACCAATATGAGCATCCAGGTTCCACTGTTGGTTATTGACTGGAGAGGTGTCTCGGTCATGTCTACATAGTTCTCGAACCCGTAGGGTCCGCACGCTTAACGTTCGATTACAATTTTTTATTATATGAGTTATGTGATTTGGTGACCGAATTTGTTCGGAGTCCCAGATGAGATCACGGACATGACGAGGAGTCTCGAAATGGTCGAGAGGTAAAGATTGATATATATATATATGACGATAGTATTCGGACACCGGAAGTGTTCCGGAGGGTACCAGGTACATATCGGGTCACCGGAAGGGGTTCCGGGCACCCCCGGCAAAGATATGGGCCTTATTGGGCCAAGAGAGGGACAGACCAACCCACAAGGGGCTGGTGCGCCCCCATATAGGCCTAAATAGGAGGAGAAGGAAAGGAAGGAAGGGAGAAGGAATGGGGAGGATTCGGCCTCCCCCTTTCCTTCCCTCCCCCTTTCTTTCCTTCCCCCTCTGATACTTATGGAAGGGGGGAGGCTGACTTGGAGGAGGCGCCCAAGTAGGATCCGTCCTACTTGGGGCGCCCCTTTCTGCTCCCCTCCCTCTCCCACCTATATATATGTGGGGGGGCACCGCTAGAAAACACAACATTGATTCCTAGCCATGTGCGGCGCCCCCCTCCACAGTTTACGCCTCCGGTCATATTCATGTAGTGCTTAGGTGAAGCCCTGCGCGGATCACTTCACCATCACCATCACCACGCCATCGTGCCGACGGAATTCTCCCTCGACACTTTGCTGGATCAAGAGTTTGAGGGACGTCATCGACCTGAACGTGTGCAGAACTCGGAGGTGCCGTACGTTCGGTGCTTGATCAGTCGGAATGAGAAGAAGTTCGACTACATCAGTCGCGTTGTCAAACGCTTCCGTTTTTCGGTCTACGAGGGTACGTGGACACACCCTCCCCCTCTCGTTGCTATGCATCTCCTAAATAGATCTTGCGTGAGCGTAGGGATTTTTTTGAAATTGCATGCTACGTTTCCCAACAGGGGAGCGATGGAGGGTCTCTGGAAAACAATGTGAATAATCCATTTACAATAATTACGCTTGTTTTGAAAGAATAGTAAAGGGTTACCCCTTGCAAAAGTCCCTCCCCACCTTCTCGGATGTAGACAAATGACACATTGCATGTGCGTCACTTGTTGCAATCACGGAGTTCTCCAATTTTTCTGTAGATTCCTTTATTCGAAACGGTTTATCTCCTGAACTGTGCATTCAAACTACGACTGTTTTCATTGTCAGATTTCTCGCCCCGATATCTTCAAAACTAGATCCCATGTTAATAGGTTTCGACGAACTTTTTTTCACAAAAAAACGAGACACCCTGAAAAGACCGAAAACAAGAAAAGGAAAAAGGACTTCTATGAAAACCAAAAATAGAAAAAGAAAAAGCAACCAAAAAAACTGAATACCAAAAAGAGGAAGAAAAAACGAGAGTTGTAAGCATGGTTTGTGGTTTTCACTCTTTTTGGGAAGCATATGTTGTGCTTTTCCCTTTTTTGAGGAAGCACTGCTTGTGCTTCTCGCAAAAGGAAGACTGTTTTTTTTTTACTTTTTGTGAAAGGAGAAGATGTGCTTCTCGCGAAAGCAACACCGTGTTTTTTTTCCTTTTTGAGAAGCACAACCCGTGCTTCCATGAAAAGCACAATTGTACTTTATGCGAAAGCATATCTATGCTTCCACGATAAAAAAAAGGTCTGCACTTCGGGAAAAAATCAAAAAAAAAAAGATTTCACCAAAACATGGGAAAGCTAGGCAAAAGATGAAAAGGCAAAAAAAAGATCCCAAAACATGTACAAAAAATGAAGAAAAATGTGCTCCCATGGTGTATGGCCAACACGACATGTTGCGGCGGTTGGGCGCACCACGAGGCAGTTGTCTGTGCACCGCGCGCGACCCGCTAGCACTACTAGGAAAAGGCCTACTAGTGGCGCACCAGTTTTGCCTACTAATGGCGCACTACTGGTGCGCCACTAGTACCACGCCACTAGTATTTTTTACTAATGGCGCACCACTGGTGCTCCATTAGTATCTGGTATACTAATGGCGCACCAGGCAGTGCGCCATTAGTATTGGCCACGGTGCGCCATTAGTATGCCTCCCAGGGGGCCATATTTACCCATGTGTTTTGCCATACTAATGGCGCACTGCGGGGTGATGCGCCATTAGTATCCTTTGGCATACTAATGGCGCACGTTGGGGTGATGCGCCATTAGTATATATATTAGGGATTTTTTTCTTTTCTGATATTTGCACAGATTACAAAATATATTATTGGACAGAATATAAACAGCACCACACAGCAACAGCAGATTCATCGAATACAATAGAAGATTAGTCTCCGAATACAATTCATCATATTAGTCTCCGAATTCAAAAGACCGAACAAAGATAGAACATTACAAGTCTCGAGACTGCGAATAGCGAGTTTGTCTTCACATTACAAGTCGATATCGTTCATCTAAACTACCATCACATAGAAGAGAGCTGCGGTCATCACGATGAGCATCATCGCGATGAAACTGGTCTTCATCCGGTTCCTCCAACGCTCCCTCCTCTCTCCCGCTAGATAGCGCGCGTATCTAGATTCCGCCTCCGCCCTAGTGGTGTACCCTTTGTAACTGTTACCGCTGAAACGGTGAACCTGTCTCCGACACTCCTCCCAGTCGTCGTAGACTCCGGGAACCTTACCCTTGTACACGACATACGACGGCATCTCTATGCACTAGCCAAACAACAGACAATACATAAGCAATATATAAGTATGCAACAAAAGGATCGGAAGAGAAAAGCAAGACATTAATAGCACGATTCATGGTCCTACTAATAAATAGCATCGATTACATCTAAGTTGAACGACTGTCCAAACCAAAGAGACATACAAGTTCATTAAAGTTTAATTACAACATGAGCTAATCAATGTTTCAGAACTACACATAGCATCACTACTTTCGACTCGACTCATGGGACCGGAGCGTGGATGAAGCCGCCGTCTGTCGTGATGGTCATGAAGTCGCGGGCGTTGTCAGCCTGCATTTGTAGCGTTGTGTCTATCTCACTGTTGGACGGTTGAAATTTGAGGTAGAACTGCCCCGAGGTACGAAGGACATCTTGATGGATGATTTCTGCAAACTCCGACTGGATGCGAAAGAATTCTTGTCGGATGTCCGCGTCCTGGATTGCCGCCAAGCTTGCGGCCCAATCTTTGAGATTATTTGGTAGCAGAAGGTGATTATGGTCCCGTACGATCGCCCGCATGTGATGGAGGGCGTAGTAGGCATCCTTCTGACCGCCAGGCGGCTGCTTGACGCAGGGGAACGTCGTATTGTGGGTGAACACGTGCCTGCCGTACCTACGAGCTGGCCTCTTAAAGGTGCCTCCAGATGCGGCGTAGCCGGGGAGAGCATCATCAAGAACTTTCTTGATATTTGTGTAGTCTATCTTGGAGTCACGGTCCGGGTCGAAATACGTGGCCATGGAATATTTCGGGCTTAAGAGGATGAGTGTGCAATGTGTGTCACTGCACAGAACACGGAATGTTAGAAAAAAAAGAACGATCGAAATCTAAGAAATCATATGTTACGGGGCGGTTAGGAGATGACTTACTCGGGAAAGTAAGGCACGAGGAAGTTATCCTTATCTGGGTTTGCCAGAATGACGCCTTCGAGGTGTGAACTCGCGACTTGCCGGTCCCCAGCGCTGCCCAAGATCTTGGCACGCATGTAGAAGGGGTCGACTATCACAATGTCCGGGGTCTTGTCTCTAATGATCCGCATCTCCATACTCAGCGAAAACAGCCGAACGAAGGTGTAGTGCAGCGGATGAAGGTTAAGCATAGCAAAGATGTCATCAAACCGCAGGACGATCGTACCCCCGACGGCGCTATCCACAAAGCCCTTGCCCTCTGGCACCTTGGCCACGAAAACCGGGTATGCCACATCATTCTCTCTGAGACGCCGCTTCTCCAAAGAAAGAACACTGTCATGCAGACTCCGCATAGCACCGGTTGCAGCATTGAGCATATTTGTCGGTAGCATCGCCCTACCCGCCACATGCACCCTCCTCGAGATATCCTTAGGTGAAGGTGGCCCGTCCTGAGCACGGATCGTACTCGGTGCCGGCTGGCTCGCACTGGCGCCCTTGTTAGTCTTTCGTTTCCGTCCCTTCTTCCTGATCTGCTGTAATGGGATCGAGTTCTGCTCACAGACCGCCTTCTTGAGCGTGTTGGGGCTGATAATATTTCGCACCTCAGCTATCTGAGGCTCGGTGAAGGCGGCAGCTGGAGGCGTCTCCTGAGAACTGAACGCCAGACGACGCCTGTTGCAATTGGGTTTCTCCGCCGTACCAGCTAGATCGCGGTCGTCTTTTTCAGGGTTGGGTTCTTGAGAAGGAGGCCCGCAGAACTCGTCACCGTACCCATGTTCGGCAAAGTACTTATCGACGTTGGAAAATGTACCGCCGTCGTTGTCGTCGTCGTCCGGATCCTGTGCCATATGCATGTCCGGATCCTGTGCCATAGGGATGTCCGGCATGTCCGGTAGCGTTGCGGCGTTCTTGCCATGGCTTGGCGCTGGCACGACTGGCGGTCTTGTCTGTGGGGTGGTGTCCCCCGCCCCCAAACGAATCTGGCTCTTCGGCCAAAGCAGGGGCCAGCTTACGCAGGCACTGAGGGTCATCACATCATCTTCGTCGGCCCCAGCGGGTCGAATCGGAGGTAACAACTCGTCGCAGCCTGGCAGCACCCGAACCAGTTCAACCCTATACAAGGTGGGTGGCATCGGATTACCGTGGAACACGCGGTTGCCCGGTTGAACGATTCTGCCCTTGGCAACATCGACCAACTCGCCGCCCACGAAGTGCAGGAGAGTGCAAGGAACATCAGCGGCGCCCTGCGAAAACATGTAGGGCGTCAGGGATGCCCAGTCAAAGGCAAGGAGATGAAGTCATCGGCCGAGAGGCTTAGTTACCGTGATGCCGTCGAGCTCGGCTAATGTCGAGGCACCGCCAACGGCGGGCGTGCAACTGACGGAGGGGCCGCTTGCTGGCGAGGTGCCGGCCGGCATACACCCGGGTGCATTAAGCTCCAATGCTCGTGCCGGTGCCGGAGACACGAATATCGCCTCCGCCGGAGACACCAATAGCGCCTCCTGCGCGTTGTGCGAGTTGCTGGCCGTGAAGCTGGGAACCGGGGGAGGCCCTGTTGGCCGCCTGCAATCCACGTCGTCAGCCCCTGAATCAAGGTAGGCACAATGGCGGTGAGTGTCGTTCCCAGTTGTTGTTTCACTTGCTCTTGGACAATCTTCGGAATCCGCGCCACTTGTGCCTTGAGTTCTTGAACCTCGCGTGACTGGCTTTCCGAGCTGGTCTTTTTCTCCTTTCGCCCACCAGCGGTATAGTATGACGACCATTTTGTGGACAAGCCTTTGCCGGCCACACGACCAGCTGACGACGGCTTACTGAGCTTATCCTTGTTTTTCATTACGTTCAACGCCCTATTTAAAGGGGTGTCAAAAGGGGAGCTCTGAGACGACCCCGCGCTACTGCTTTCAGCCTCCTGCGGAAGGAATGTGAACCATTTAGAAATTTGGCTTCATTAATTAGAATGCAACCATATGGAGCTAATTACGTGGTGTGTATTCCTTACCAGAACAAGCTCAAGCGCCCTGGTCTTCGGATCCGTGGTAAGCTCCTTTGTTACCGGGTCCTCCTTGTACCGGGCCCTGACAAAGTTCCTGGTCTGCTTGTCACAGAATTTCTCGAAGCGGGGCGGTAGGCCTTGCTCGGCACGCTCCGCGTCCTCCTTGTCCCATATAGGCTCCGCCACTCTGTAACCGCCGGGACCGAGTTGGTGGACCCCTAAGTTCAACTGCCGCATTTCTTTCCCCCACTGACTTGATTCGGAGGTTGCGCTGCTCTTGCACTTGATCTTGAACTCCTTGTAGTCATCTTCGCTCATCAAAGGATATTTCGCCTTGATCTTCTCATAACTATCACCTTTTTCAATCATTGCCTTCACCGTGCTTCTCCATGTAGACAGGGCCGTGCTCATCCTCGTGAGGGCGGCACTGTTCACTTTATTCCCTGAGAGGCGTGTGTTTGCAAACTCAGCGGGGAACTTGTATCGTTCGTGCAGCTTCGTGAAGAGGAGGCTGCGGAAATTCCCTCGGTCCTTATGCCTTAGGTTCTCGGTGTTGATCGAGATGGTGCTCCGGAGAATGCACCCGAGCTGAACCGAGTACCCCTTGACTACTTGTTTGGGCGCCATTGGATGCCCGTCGGAGTTCACTTCAGTAAATTCCTCCTTGACGGTGCCGAGCACGCTCGGGCGCCGGTCCTTCCGTTGCCTCTTCGGTTGGCTGCCATCTGTGCGTGCGCCGCCATCATCAGTGGTGGCATCCTCGGCGGCACCATCAGTGGTGTCATCCCCGACGCCACTAGGGGTTGTGTAGTCAGGATCGGTGTCTTCCGCGGCGGCGTCCTCATAGCGGTGAGGTTCTTCCTCCATCTCCCGGGACAGCTCCCAGAATTGCTTGCCGCCCGAACCGCCGGCCTCATCGTTGTGGGCCATGTTTCGCTCTAAATAGGAAAAAAGTTTGGTCAAAAAGTTGGTTATTGTCAAGGAACAAGATCATGGTCTCATCATTTAGGGTTTGTCGACACCGAGGCATCCTAAAAGCTAAGCTTTTATCATTTAGGGTTTGTCGACGCCGAGGCACCCTAAAAGCCTAAGCGTACATCATTTAGGTTCTCATCGACACCGAGGCACCCTAAAAGCTAAGCTGGGAAGGAGAATTCTAAGTTGGGCCTAATCACTTGGCTCTATTGCCACCTATGGTTTAATGCAGCAAGAATAAAGGGGCAGTTGATCCTACTTAATTAAGTACTAAGACCCCGGCCCATGCATTAGTCACAAGTACCCCAGATGTCCTATTTTTAGCAAAGTCATGCTAAAATTCATGGAAAATTTCAGCATGACCTTTGCTGAAAATAGGACATATGGAGTACCCGAATTTGCCGAAACGGAAGTTAATCGACATTCCAGCAAACTCAAGGGCCTCTCGGGGTACAGTAGCAGCATCACAAGTTGACAAAATTCCCAAGTAGTACAGTAGCAGCATCACAAGTAGTACCAATGAACATATAGTCCAGCACATTCTGAATTTCGATAAATGACAGCAAGTTAACTCATGCTGACAGCAACAAACTTATAACAACATAAATGAAATTGCAGTTGTACGATCATAAACTTATAACAACATAAACTCATGCTGACAGCAACAAATTGCAATGATCAAGCTATCTGAAAACAGAGTACTTGTTGATTAACTATCAAGCTATCTGAAAATAGAGTACTTGTTTATTAACTGGCAGGGTAGATAAGAGACTGCAAATTAAATAGCCATATATCCATCTTCTGAGCTATGAGCCATGGACCATCCACCCCATGAACTAGGAGTGTCATGCAGCATAAAAACTGCCAGTGGCCAGAAGAACTGCACCAAAGCAACTGGAGTTTTGCAACTATGTGATAGTGAACAACACAAGAGGTGTTGCTGCTCAGGGCTTCAATTTGAAATACTACTGGAAGATAACTAACTAAAAATATGTGGAAGTGGAGCATTACTACTCTACAGAAAGATAACGCAATGTAACAAAAAGTGGACATGTACAATAGGCTAGGCAAAGCAGGATGGGGAACTGGCAAAAGCCTCTCTACTAAGCAGGGTTACTTTATTAGGTGAGATCCTGCAGATTGTGTATTGGTCCTTGTTTGCTGACCTCTTGTTTGTTTCCTCTGTGCCAAAACTTACTGTCTGGTTCTGAAACTGATACAGTGACAAGGGAAAAAGAAAATGGGCATCAAAACCAAACAATGTGCTAATAGTAGTAGGAGTACTAACATGACTAAAGTCACTTCTGCAAAAAAAAGGGAAAGGAGCTCTTGCCCCCATTGCCAAGAATCTTTGGTGCTTGAGAGGGAAGCTTGGTCACTTTACAAAACTGAACCCCCCACACCACCAGTAGAACACAGCCATTCTTAAAGCTAAAGTTTTTATGCTTAAAACCTTCTTAAATAGCAGTGCTTAGAACAAGATAGTCCCAAGTCCAGGCCACCTCCCCCTCCCTAGTTACACCACAACATCCATCCAGACTCAAGTATTCTGACAAAGCAAAATGTGATTTCAAGGTGGGGTAGAAGTAGGAGCGTGAGAGTAACTGTTTTCATTTTCTTCCTTTTTCGTGTTTGTTGTGTGTTGACACTTATCACAGTACCCAAGTGTGTATCAAAGAAGAGAATGCAGCTTGTGGAAAGGATGCCACTGCTTTCTTCAGTTTCAGTTCAGAAGGTTGGTGTCTATCTAAATCTGTGTGTTTCTTTTGCAGGCTCCCAACGCAATGGTGGATCAGATGGGGCTAACAGTGGTGCCATCGACATATGATTCGTGCAGGGGAAATGAGCAGAGATTTTGATAAACAAAGAGAAGTGAATTTGGGTGGAGGGGTGAGACCTGGAACACTGGAGGCCGGAGGGGGTCGAAGCAGAGGTTGAGTACGCGAAGCTTCGTCAGTTCCCGGAGCCCCTCAACGTTGGCGATCTTGTTCCTGACAAACTGCACACACGCACGCATGAGATGCGGGAGACGAAGAAGAAAACTAGAAAGGCAAGAAGAGAAGGGGAAGATGGACAACTGCGGGGTGGTGCTGCTGGAGATGCTGTCGGGGCGGCGGGCGCTGGACAAGAAGGAGGAAGGAGGAAGGAGGAGAGGGACCTGGGCGGGCGCGGCCGGTCGCCGGAGGGGTCGGGGCGGGTGGGTCGGGGTCGGCGGCGGCGGCGTGGAAGGGATGGCTCAAGGGCGTCCGAGCTCGTCCGGGTCCTCGTAGTCGAAGAGGAAGACGGTGGCGGTCCTCCTGGGCGCCTCGGTTGGTCGTGGGGAGGCCGGCGGCCACGTGCTTCGCGGGTCGGCGGGCGGCGGGGGAGCTGCAGTGGTGGGGGCGCGGGGGCGGCGGCGCGGGGAGCTGCAGTGGTGGGGGCGCGGGGCGCGGGGCGGCGGGGGTGGAGTCCGGCGGGGGTCGGGGAGTTACTGGCGAGGGAGAGGGACGAAGGGGATCTGGCGAGGGAGAGGGAGGAATTAGCTAGGGGGAAACTTACTAATGGCGCACCCCGAAGCGGTGCGCCATTAGAATGTTTTTTTAGATAGCAATGGCGCACCCACGATCGGTGCGCCATTAGTAATCTTTTTTTATATAGCAATGGCGCACCGGCCAGAGGTGCGCCATTAGTAATCTTTTTTTATATAGCAATGGCGCACCAGCCAGAGGTGCGCCATAAGTAATTTTTTATTATTATTTTTTGTTGCATCTAATAATTTTTTAGAAAATGAATATGGATATGAAACAGTAATAATTTTTTATAAAAACAGTAATAATTTTTTGTGACGGTGGAGCGGGCCGGGGAGGGTGCGGGGGGTCGTCGGCGGCGGTGGAGCGGGCCGGGGAGGGTGCGGTGGGTCGTCGGCGGCGGTGGAGCAGGGGAGGGTGCGGTGGGTCGTCGGCGGCAGTGGAGCGGGGGAGGGTGCGGGGGGTCGGCGGCGGCCGGTGGAGCGGGGTAGAGGGTGCGGGGGGTGCTCGGCGGCGAGGGGGACCGGATCTGGCGAGGTGGGATAGCGATCGAGATGGAGGGGGATCGAGATCGAGTGTCCATGAAATTTAAAAATATTCATGAGTTCAAAAAGTGCCCATGAAATACAATCGAGAAATGAAGGCTACAATTTAAATACAATCTTCTTGCCCTTATTTTTCGTAAATGGAGTTCTTCTCTTGAACGGACGTCCTTTAGATAGGGTGGACCTGCTTCTTCTTGTGGTGTATGCTGATACTTCATCGTCGTCGTCATGTTCCATCTTCGGGTTGCCGTACTTGTCGAAGTCTTGCTCATTGGCGACTCCATCCATTCCGATGATCTTCCTTTTGCCTCTCCTCACGACAACACGACTGGGCTTTGACGGGTCGGTAATGAAGAAGCATTGGTCCACTTGGGAAGCCAGTACCCATGGCTCATTTTTCGCGGTGACGTTCGCGCCTGCGGTCTTGGATTTGGCTTCGGGTATAACCATGGTGGTGAAATACCGTCTTCTTTTATGACGCTCTTGGCCCATCTGACACGGAACATCGGGACCTTCTCTCCAGCGTAGCTCAGCTCCCAGATCTCCTCGATCCTTTCGTAGTATCTGTCCTTGTCGTTACCGGTGTAGGATTCCATCGTTACCCCGGAGTTCTGATAACCATCGCTCTTCATGTCCTTGTCCTCGGTGTAGAATGTGTAGTCGTTGATATCGTACGCCTCATACGTCATCAGGTTGTGCTCGACGCCCTGTGACAAGGCGAATATGAGTTGTTCTTCCGCGGAAGAATCCTCATGTAAAGGGTACGACAGAAGCTTCTGCTTGAACCAACGCGTGAAACATGAGTTGTGCTCTTTGATTATATCTCTGTCCGTCCTCTGTTGGCCTCGGTCATTGTACGTCTTCTCAATAAAGGTTTTGTGCTCTACCACCCAAGGATCGACCACGTCTATGTGTTGTAGCGCGACTAGGTTTGCTCTTTCAAAGTCGGCGAGTCGACCATCGAAGTCGACATGCATTTCGCGGCGACCCTCACGGTGACCCCATCCAGCGAGCCTGCCGAGGTGCCTGTTGACGGGCAGACCAACGGGGTTCTCGATGCCTAGATAATTCGTGCAGTAGGAGATGCACTCTTCGGTCAGAAAGCCCCTGGCTATGCTTCCCTCTGGACGTGACATGTTGCGAACGTATCCTTTGATGACACCATTCATCCTTTCGAACGGCATCATGCTGTGCAGGAACGTCGGCCCGAGTTGGATGATATCCTCCACGATATGGACCAGCAGATGCACCATAACGTCGAAGAATGCGGGCGGGAAGTACATCTCAAGCTCGCATAGTATCACCACGATCTCTTCCTGTAGCCTTCTGAGTTGCCTCACGCCAACCGACTTCCGAGAGATGACGTCGAAAAAGTTGCATAGGCCAAATAGCGTTTCACGGACGTGCGCGTCCATGATCCCACGGATTGCAACTGGAAGTATCTGCGTCATCAGCACGTGACAGTCGTGAGACTTCATCCCGCTGAACTTCTGCTTCGCTGAGTCTAGGTATCTGCTTATCTTCCCCGCGTAACCGTAAGGAAGTTTTACTCCTACGAGGCAGGTGAAAAACTGATCGATCTCCTCCTGACTTAGAGTGAAGCACGCGGGAGGGAAGTCATTTCCGGTCTTCTTGGCCTTTTTGCCTTTGCGACGACTTTCCGTGTCCTGCTTCGCCTCATCATCATCATCATCATTAGCGTGAAGCTCCTCCCTGATGCCCATTGATTTCAAGTCTGCCCTTGCTTTCGGCCCATCTTTGGTCCTCTCTGGCATGTTGAGCAGGGTACCAAGCAGACTCTCGCACACGTTCTTCGTGATATGCATGACATCAAGGCTGTGAGGCACACGGTGGATCTTCCAGTACGGCAAGTCCCAGAAAACAGACCTCGTTTTCCATACCTTCAGCAGCGGCTCTGGCGCCTTCGCTTTTCCGGCTCTGGCCTTTTGCTTCTTTCCCGGCAGTGGGCAATCTTTCCAATTTTTCAACAGCTCGTCTATTTCCTCGCCGCTCCTCGTACGCGGGCGTCTTCGGGGTTCGGTTTCACCATCGAACAGATCCTTGCGTTTCCTCCACGGGTCATCGTCGCGAAGCCACCTTCGATGTCCCATGAACACGGTTTTCGAAGACCCGGGATCTCTATCTAGCTGGCGATACGTTGTGTCATCCATGCACCTGACGCATCCAGAAAATCCGTGGACCACCTGCCCCGCGAGATATCCGTAACCGAGATAGTCGTGCACCGTCGTGAGCAGTGCGGCTCTCATAGGGAAATATTCTTTCTCTGCGGCGTCCCACGTATTGGCTGGCATTTTCCACAGCGTGTCTAGCTCCTCTTTCAGCAGCCCCAGATACAGATTGATGTCGTTCCCTGGTTGTTTCGGCCCTTCAATTAGCATACTCATGTGAATGTACTTCCTCTTCATGCACAACCAGGGGGGAAGGTTGTACATCCACACAAACACAGGCCAGGTGCTATGTGTGCTTCTCTGGCTGCCAAACGGATTGACTCCATCGGTGCTCGCGCCCAGCACGATGTTCCTTGGATCCTTCCCAAATTCTCGGTGTTCGAAGTTCAACGCTTGCCACTGGCTCCCATCCTTAGGGTGACTCAGCATCTTGTCTTTTTTATTTATCTCCGGATCATTTCCGTCATCTTCTCGCTTCTTCTCCTCCCTATCCGCGTGCCAACGTAGGAGCTTTGCTACCTTAGGGTCCGCGAAATACCGCTGCAGACGAGGAGTGATCGGAAAGTACCACACCACTTTTCGAGGAGCTTTCTTCCTCTTCTTGTATCGAGTGACGCCGCACACCGGACATATGGTAGACTCCGCGTGCTCGTCCCGATAAATGATGCAATTGTTCATGCACACATGGTATTTCACGTGCGGTAAATCCAGAGGACACACAATTTTCTTCGCCTCCTCGAAACTGGTCGGGCACTTGTTCCCCTTGGGAAGACGTTCGTGCCAGAATGACATGTTCTCGTCGAAGCATGCGTCGGTCATTTTGTGTTTTACCTTCATCTCCAGAGCCATGAGCGTTACTTTCAAGCGGGTATCCTCGGGCCTGCATCCTTCATACAATGGAGTAACCGCGTCTATCTCCAGTTGATCCAGCTTGGCTTTCTCTCGGGCGGCAGCTCTTGCGTTATCCGTCTGCTTGAGAAGCAGCTCTTGAATATGAGGGTCCTGCACCCAGCCCATCGATGGTCCATCGTCGTCTGCTCCGCCGGCATCTTCATCTTCATGATCATGCCCTTCGTCTACTCCGGCATCTTCCTCATCATCATGTCCGGCATCTTCTACATGATGATTGTGTACAGCATCACCGTCGTGATCATGTCCTGGAGATTCTTCGTCTTCTCGCCCGCCCGAGCCGCGGTGGTTGTCTTGCTGCCCTTCCTCATTTCTTGCCCGGCCCCCATGGACGACTTCATAGTCATCTTCATCACCTTGCCACCGATAGCCATCCATGAAACCACGCAAGAGCAGGTGGTCCCGCACCTGCCCGGAATCCGGGTCCGCAATAAGGCTCTTCAGCTTGCATCTTCGACACGGACATCTTATCTCCGTCTCGTTCTTTTCAAGCATCTCGGCCTTCGCGGAGCTCAAAAACCTATTCACGATGCCTTCGGTCATCGTGCGGACCATGGTCGCCTGCGGGGTAGAGCAAAACGATATTTTAGAACCAAGAAAAAATTTGGCATGACTTTCCCTAAAAATAGGACCAAAAAGAATGCATAGTGCCAAAATTCTCGCCAAAACGGAAATGAATCAACATTCCGGCAAAATATTGGCAACTATCGCATTTCAAATACCGGTACCTGCAAACACAAACATATATGCAACACCACAAACATATGCAACACCACAAACATACATAGATCTAGCTAGGCCATAAAAAGTGCATGTGCACGTTGTTGGAGGGAGAACAACATAAAGATAGCTTCCCCCTTACTTACCAATCAAAAAAAGGTAATTTAACCACCTAATTTGGATGAATTTATGGTGCAAATGAGGTGAGGATGAGGAGGCAGCCGAGACAAGCTTGGAGGACGAGGTGGAGAGAATGAAGTGGGGAAAGTGAGTGGGTAGTGTGGCTGTCCAATATATCTAGCTCGTCCCTGGTTACTAATGGCGCACCACCAACAAATGCGCCATTAGTAACCTTGGTTACTAATGGCGCACCTGCTGGTGGTGCGCCATTAGTAGTTTTGCAAAAAAAACACACTAATGGCGCACCAGGGAACAGTGCGCCATTACTAGTTTAAACTAGTAATGGCGCACTGTTCCCTGGTGCGCCATTAGTAGTTTTGCAAAAAAATAAAAAAAAATAGTAGTGGCGCACTATGAGGCTGGTGCGCCATTACTAGTTAGAACTAGTAATGGCGCACTGTGCCCTGGTGCGCCATTACTATGTTTGGAAAAAAACTGTTACTAGTGCCGCACCGTGTGTCTGGTGCGCCATTAGCCATTAGTGTCTTTCACACTAATGGCGCACCAGCCCATGGTGCGCCACTGCTATATAGTAGTGGCGCACCACATGTCTGATGCGCCATTAGTGACCATTCCATCTATAATCCTTTTTCTAGTAGTGTAGGAGACAACTGGAGGGGTACCCGCCAGCTAGCGAGTCCCGAGACATAGCTTGGCCCCTGCATCAAAGCCTCAATCAAACAACGTAGCTCGGTCTGGGCCAGCCCACTTTCACATTTTTCCTTTGTTCGTTCCTCCTGTAGTTCTTTGGTTTTTTAAAAAAGAACGCTCGATTGTCTTCCGTCGTTCCTCTTCTTTAGTCTTTCAGCTAGATTTCCTGAAAACCCCATATTGCTCAATATTAGAAATTGTTTGATTTAGAAAAATCAGAAAGTAGACAAACGTCTATGGAAATTAAAAATCTTCATAAATTTTTAAAATGTACACGAATTTAATTTGACCACAAACTTGTAAAAAGTTCTGGGAGTTAAAATGTCTTGTTTTCTAAACGTATATTTCAGAAAATGATCATCAATTTAAATTTTTGACAATTTTAATCACATTCAATTTTTCAAAATATTCTGAAATTTAGAAGTGCTCGTATTGAAAACACATTTTGAATTTAATAAATATTCGTGTATTTAGAAAATGCTCTTAAATTTGGAGAAATATTACTGAATTAAAAATCTTCATGAATTTTGAATGGTAAAGGAGAAAATGAAATTGAAAAAAAAAAGACAAGAAGAAAATAAAACCATAAGAGAACATTGGAAACAGGTGAAAAGAAAAACAGGAAAGGACGACCAAAAAACTACTGGCATAGTTTTTTTAGACAAACTCCAAAGCTTTTTATTAACTCGTCACAATATTTACATGGACGAAAAAAATTCCTTCCGGTTGACCCAGCCAAACATGCCGGCCAACCGATAGGGATAAAGCTTTTTAATTTGCATAGACGTTTGTCTACTTTCTGGGATTTAAAATGACCACAAATTTGTGAGCCTCGATGTTTGAGCTTCTAAATTCATGATTAATATTACAATACTGAAAAGCAAACTTATGTTCTTTGATTTCATGTATGATTGCGCCGTACACTGCAGGGCTTTTGTCTCGAATGTCCCCCACCGCCACTTTGCAATTCGAAGCTACTTGAATTGTCATCTCATAAAGATCATCCGCTAGGGTTAGGGCCTCCCTGATCGCCATACATTCAAGTGTCGCCGGATCTAAAACATGTTGATAAACAATGGCCGATGCACCAAGGAATAGCCCTATTTGGTCTCGGTAAATCGCACCTACTGCTCCATAATGTCCTCCTCTCTGGACCACAACGTCGACATTGATTTTGTTGAACCTGCTGGAGGTGCGATCCAATGCGTTGGGCGCATAACAAAAGATCTTGTTGGGTTGGGTGACTGAGTCTGAATGGTATTCATTTCTCCCTGGTAAGACTACACAAAGGCTTTCACGATGAATCTGCTCGTAATAGTGGACCCTTGTGTTGGATTTCTAGCAGTGATCGACTCTCTCTCCCTCTCTAAATTTCTTTCTTTGAAGAAGACAACACACACACACACGAGGTGGAAGGGAACAGAGAAGGAATGTAGCCACACAGAGAGAGGTTTTTGCGACGCGTAAAGAGTGTGTCTTTTCTGTTCTTCCTTTTATTCAGTCGCTAAAAGAAAAACTGAAAGCTCGCCACGATCCTACAATTGCACGTGCCATCCCACGAGCATGAATCGTGCTGAGTCTAAAGCTAACTAACTTGAGCTAAAAAACAAGGCCGCAGCGAGAACGCAGCTCGCTTCTGGCTGATTCAGTTGACATTCAAAACAACACATCCAACTGAACTTATTTAACTACTGAGGGAAACAACCAGCAACTGAAACTGCAGATACGTCAAGGTTAATACTGACATTCACCTCCTTAAGCTTGATGTATCTGCTGTTCTACACACACACACCAATCCTGTCCCTTAGTTCCTGAAGTTTAATCCTCCCCCAGGGCTTTGTCAAGATATCGGCGAGCTGATCACCCGTGCGTACATGCTCCACCAGTGTGCTTCCATTCTCAACGCATTCACGAATATAGTGGTACTTGATGTCAATGTGCTTGCTTCTCTCATGATGCACTGGATTTTTGCTCAATGCAATGGCTGACTGATTGTCCACCTTCAGAACCACTTGATCACCCTCAAGCCCTGTCAGACTAGTGAGCATTCTGCTCAACCACGCACCCTGAGAGGCAGCTACTGCAGCTGCAACATACTCAGCTTCGCATGATGATTGCGATACTACCTTCTGCTTCTTCGAGAGCCAAGTTAATGGGCTTGATCCAAGATAAAAGATGATTCCAGTAGTGCTCTTTCTGTCATCAACATCACCCCCAAGTCACTGTCGTTGTAGCCACACAGCAACATGGAAGTTTCTTCTTCTCTTTTATAGAAACAGCCAAAGTTCAGTGTTCCCTTCACGTACCGCAGAATTTGTTTCACTGCCGCTAGGTGATCAGTCGCAGGCTTCTCCATGTACCTACTTACAATTCCCATGGCATATGTAATATTTGGACGGGTATGGGTCAAATACCTCAAACTTCCTACAATGTTGCGGTACAGAGTGGGATCAACAGGTTTGCAAGTGCTGAACTTGCTCAAATGTAGCCGAGCTTCCATTGGAGTTTGAATAGCATAACAGTTGCTCATCCCACACTTCTCTAGAATCTTTGCTGCATAGCTTGATTGGCTCAGAAACGTCCCATTTGACTGCTATTTAACTTCTATACCAAGGTAGTAGCTTAATAGTCCCAAATCACTCATACTGAAAAGGGTCTTCATTTGCTCTTTGAACTCACCAATTTCAGTTGGGCTTGGTCCTGAGATGATCAGATCATCTACATACACCCCTACAACAAGCTTCGACCTCCTGTACACAGCATGCTCAAATGGGCATTGCTCAAATCCTAAGTCAACCAGAGTGTTGTGCAATTTCTCATTCCACGCCTTGGGTGCCTGTTTCAAACCATATAGAGCCTCGAGTACAAACCCAGGGGCTGAATGACATACACTTCCTCTTTTAATTCGCCATTCAGAAAAGCTGATTTCACATCCATGTGGTGTACTTCTCATCTCTGTTGTGTTGCAATGGCAATGAGCAATCGAATTGTTTCCAACCGGGCTACAGGAGCAAACACCTCCTCAAAATCAACTCCGTCACGCTGCACATAGCCTTTAGCTACCAATCTTGCTTTGTGTTTCACAATTCTGCCATCAGGTTCTTTCTTTAGTTTGTAGACCCACTTCAACCCAATTGCCTTGTGTCCAGTTGGCAAATCAGCAAGTTCCCATGTGTTGTTGTCCTCGATTGACTTAAGCTCTGTCTGCATAGCATTTTTCCATGCTGCCTCCTTGCTCACATCTTCAACAGATGTTGGCTCTTCGATGCCAAGCAGACACGAGTCTGTCAGAGTAGCCACCGGTGCTTCTTTGATGACTTCTTCCAGGAGGCGGTACCTGTGTGGTCCCTCAGTGCTCGTTGGCATCGAGGCACCAGTAGGAGGTGACACAAACCGAGGTCCAGGAGATGCTTCATCTCTGACAGGGGTGACAAAATCCTCTGGTCTGAAACCTGCAGCTATTTCTTCAGATGTGAGTCTGTTCTCCTTCAGACTTTCTGTTGTCGGATGATGAACAATATGCTTTGGCTGGGCAACAGTATGTGCATCATCGAGGTGTACATTGTACTACACTGAGAAAGTCTCCGAGCTCCCCACAATGTCGCCGGGGGTCCATTCCCAGCATCTATCCTCTTCGAACACAACATCTCGAGACACACATAGTTTCTTTGTGCGTGGATCGAATAATCTGTATGCTTTACTGTTTGGCTCATAACCAATAAACACCATCTCTGAACTCCGGTCAGCAAGTTTTGGAAGATGCCCCCCGACCTTCTTTACATGACCAATGCATCCAAACGTGCGCAGGTGATCTACTCTCGGCTTCACCTTGTATAGGGCTTCATACGGGGTCATGCCACAGACACTTTTTGTTGGTGCTCGATTCAGCAAGTACACTGCAGTAGCTATTGCTTCACCCCAAAACCGACCAGGTAACCCTTTGCTCTTCAGCAAGCTTCTTGCCATGCCCACCACAGTCTGGTTCCTCCTCTCAACAACACCGTTCTGTTGAGGAGAATACAGTGCAGTCAAGTAACGCTTGATTCCGAGTCCTTCACAGAACTGAGCAAAGTTCTTGGAAGTGAATTCCCCTCCACGATCTGTCCGCAGGGCCATGACTTTCAGATTCAGCTCAACCTCTATTGCTGCTTGTCGGTGTCAAAACCGGTGGATCTCGGGTAGGGGGTCCCGAACTGTGCGTCTAAGGCGGATCGTAACAGGAGGCGGGGGACACGATGTTTACCCAGGTTCGGGCCCTCTCGATGGAGGTAATACCCTACTTCCTGCTTGATTGATCTTGATGATATGAGTATTACAAGAGTTGATCTACCACGAGATCATAGAGGCTAAACCCTAGAAGCTAGCCTATGGTATGATCGTTGTTGTCCTACGGACTAAACCCTCCGGTTTATATAGACACCGGAGGGGGCTAGGGTTACACAGAGTCGGTTACAAGGCAGGAGATCTACATATCCGTATTGCCAAGCTTGCCTTCCACGCCAAGGAGAGTCCCATCCGGACACGGGACGAAGTCTTCAATCTTGTATCTTCATAGTCCAACAGTCCGGCAAAGGATATAGTCCGGCTGTCCGAGGACCCCCTAATCCAGGACTCCCTCAGTAGCCCCTGAACCAGGCTTCAATGACGATGAGTCTGGCGCGCAGATATTCTTCGGCATTGCAAGGCGGGTTCCTTCACCGAATACTCCATAGAAGATTTTGAACACAAAGATAGTGTCCGGCTCTGCAAAACAAATTCCACATACCACCGTAGAGAGAATAATATTTCCACAAATCTAATCTGCTGACGCATTTTGCAGCATGACATCACACCACGGCCCGGTCATTATTCGAACCGTTTTTTCTCAACCAGCCACTACACATATCGAGAGGCGGTTTCCTTGGCACGTCTTGTCAAAGCAGAGATCGTGTCCCCTTATCATGGGATTCTCATCAATACGGGTGTGGGTAACCCAACCGTGCCATCAATTACGGCGCTTGGGGAATAAGTGGTTTTACCAGGCAAGTGGGGAGGCGCAGAATCCCTGCTGCCTTTATAAGGGGGTAAGGACTCCCTTTCGCACCCACGCTTTCTACTTCCCGATTCATTCCCCTCCGCCCAAGCTCCAGCGCCCAGGCGTTCATCTTCTCTGCCCACAAAAGGCCATCCGAAGATGTCCGCATCCAGAGCAGGAGGCAAATGGATGGCCTCTACCGTCCGAGAGAAGGATATCAAAAAGCTGCGGGAGGCCGGGTACCTGGCCAAGAAAATCAGCCACCGACTCCCGACGGCGGGACAGATCGTCCCTACTCCAGAACCCCACGAGAGGGTTGTATTCCTCCCTCACTTTGTCCGCGGGCTAGGGTTTCCCCTCCACCCGTTCGTTTGCGGCATCATGTATTACAGTGGGATCGATCTTCACGATCTGTCCCCTAATTCTTTTCTCAACATCTCGACATTCATTGTCGTGTGCGAGGCTTTTCTCCGCATCTCACCGCACTTCGGTTTATGGCCGAAGATTTTTAACGTGAAGCCCAAGGTGGTGGGCGGCGAGCACGCCGAGTGCGGGGGTGCTATGGTGAGCAAGATGCCCAACGTCATATGGCCAACGGGAACCTTTAATGATTCTGTCAAGGAGTGGCAATAGCAGTGGTTTTATATCAATGAGCCCCGCGGCATAGAGTGGGCCGCCTCACCCGAGTTCCGATCCGGTGCCCCCCTGCGGCTTACATCCTGGGTCAAGAAAGGCCTGGACTGGTCCTCATCCGGCGAACTGCCGGTGCTCCAGACGCGCGTTAAAGATATGGGAGACAAGAACATTGAACTTGTCAATGTGGTCCAGGTGATGCTAGTTCGCCGCATTCTGCCTTGTCAGCACCGGACTTGCAATCTATGGGAATTTGATCCGGCCAGGCACCAAACCTTGCGAGAGCTTTTCGGCTCTTCGCACAAGGATATCTGGAAGGTGCTTTTGAAGTCCAGCAAATCATGGCCGGACTCCGCCGAGGACCGCGGGTACCAACTGTCCCGCCCTGCAAGTTCGGTAAGTCATCAAACTTTTTATCCGCATAACCCAAAGGAAGCGCTTAACGTGTCTTATACAACTCTCCCAGGGCTGGACGAAGAAGGCGGAGCGGATCCATTGTCCGGCCCCGCTGCCCGAAGAACCGGCCATCCCACTTCTGATGAAGATGCTGGTCCCGGCGCCTTACAAGGTGTCGAAGAAGACGGCCGAGAAGGAGGCCAAGAAGACCCGGGGCGGCCTTCGTCACCGCGGCACTTCGGACACAATATCCGAAGGCTCTGATGCCCATCCGCCTCCGAAGATGATGAGGAGGAAGAGGAAGATGAATCCCCTGTGGGGGGAAGAAAGAAGAGGACGGCCTCCGTGCACTTGGAAGCCGAGCCGCCCAAAAGGGCAAAGGCTCCTCTTCCGGAGGAGTACACCGCCGCCGACAGCGGCCCGGCGTGAGATCCTAAGGCCCAGCCCCTGGTGAACTCGTAAGTATATGCAATCCAAGTACGCTTTATGCGTCCAGAGTCATCATGGCATAGTATTTTAACCTAAGCCATGTTTTTTGTAGTCCGGCGAGGTCCCGTACCAAACAATCCTCATCAGAGGATTCGCTGAGCTCAGATGCTATGGAGAGCGGGGCGCCCCCAAAGGCCCCTTCCTCCAAACAGGTGCATAACACCGAGGCTTCATCCCAGAAGGACCCCGGCCAAGGAGGAGAGGAAAAGACCGTGAAGGCGGCGCCTGGAGGTCCAACCTCAGGGGCCGGACACATGGGGGAAAGATTCCCATGGGAGCTGACGGCGGGGGCCATCCTGAGTTTGGCTCCCGGCCGGATGTGATTCCGGAGATCTATACGGCTCCAGAATCAAGCAAGCAGCCTCCCTCGGCTGGAGGGGTCGTGCCTGTTCCATCGGCAACCTCTGTCCAGCTAGAGGTGTCGGATGCTTTGTTGGTGGCGCTGAAGAGCGCCTCCATCGTTGATGAACACCGTGCCCTTATGGGTGCGGTGATTGAGAAGATTCAGTCAGCTGAGAGTGGACTGAACGAAGCCTGTATCAGCCTTATAAGAGGCTTTGAGGTATGTTTATGAGTTTTCGAAGAGTGTCATACTATAGATAGTAGCCCCTGATGCACTGTTCGGTGAAAGAAAGAACCGGACAGAGGATCGAATTTATGTTTGCAGGAAGACTCATTGAATGACATCTATCTCTCTTCTGTTAGAAGCAGACGTCTGTAGCGGCTGCTGCTTCTCATACTGCGGAGATCTCCGGACTGAATCAAAGTCTGGAGCGGGCCAAAGAAGAACTTGGCCAATTGAAAATGCAGTTGAGAGATAAACAAGGTATGCACAAGTCTTGTTCGCGTTTATTGCGAATGAATTTTCAGTATGAAATAAGCTTCATGATTTGCGCTAGGGATTGTGACCGAAGTCGAGGCCCTTAAGAAGGTTGTGGCCAAGGCCAAAAAAAAGGCAGCCACAGAACAGGCTTTTCGTGAGAAGCACGAGGCCAGGGTTATTAAAGCTGAGCAGGAGCTGCAAGAGGCCGTGAGGAAATGCGAGACCTTGGAGCAGAGTTTAACGGAGAAAGAATCTGAACTCACCAAGGCGCATCAGGCCACGAACGATGCCTGGGGGGAAACCCAAAGCGCCCTGCAGGGGATCCAAGAGGCGAGAAAGATCGCGGCGGGTAAGACTTTTTCCATGTAAAGCAAGTATTTGAGGGGAAAACTATGTTTCTAATTTTGAATCCGGATTTCTTAGGGTTATTTTCCGAGCTACCCCGCAGCATATCAGATGCCGCCCAATTATACCGAGCCGAAGAAAGGAACACTGCAGATAAGCTCTTCTGGTCACAGTATTTGACACCGAATTATCCGGTGCCTTTTGCCGATCAACTAAAACAGCTGATCGAACTGCATAAGGCGGCGGAACTAGCCATGAAATATTTGGTTATCCGGCTATGGCCTGCCGAGCCGATTCCAAGCAGCTACTTCGGGCTCGTGAAGCGGCTTGTAAGCGCTTGCCCTCGACTTGACGTCATCAAGTGGTCGGTCTATATAGAAGGTGCGCGAATGGCCTTCGCCCGCGCAAAGGTGCACTGGGGGGAGATGGATGCTGAGAAGCTGATGACCGAAGGGCCGCCAGAGGGAAAGGAGCATCGCAAGCCCGAATTATATTATGAGAGTGTCCTGAAAGGATCCTACCTTGCAGCGGAGCTATGCGCCAAGGACATTATATTTCCATGAATGCCAATCATGTTGTCCTTTGTAATGTTTGAACAAGGCCATTTATTTGTTGCCTGTTATATAAAAGTTTACCCTCATGTGCGGCCGTTTTATATGTTACACCTGAGAGTTGGCCAGTCGTCGGCTTCTGCCCCCATGTAAGAAGTACGGGGGTGTTCGGGATAAACCTGAGCACTCTTTATCCCAGTGTTGGGTCCTTCGAAGGAGGTGCTCAGCACAACGAACCAGGCAATCGGACTATAGGGCTTTATCACTCTCACTTAGCCATAGGAGCTTTAGTAAGGTAGGCGCAGCCCCTGGTGTTCGGAAGACCGTACTAGGGGCTCTATAAGCGCCTGATCGGAGAAAAAACCGATCCATCGCACGCTGCATTGGTTATGGCATTACGCGGGAGAAATCCTTAAAGATTTTGTGACCTCTCGAACAGCTGACCACCTCTCGCCGTATCATGACAGTCAGTTTTCGGCTTTCTCTACTGAGGTGCTCGTCCGGAAGAACCGGGACACAATTGCAGTAGTTCTCCCAGTGCTACCTTAGCCGATATAGCGGAACGTAAGGTACCAAAACATGGGAGCCGGGCAAACCCAACTATTGACCCAAGACATGATTCGGAGCTGATGCATATAATGCTATAGGTTCGGGGTGCCGAACTTCCATGAAGCTGTTCGGACTTTATTGCCGTGTTATGGGTAAAATGAAGCCCCTTGCATATTTTAAGGCATATCGCTGTGTACGGATGCCACTTGACAAAAGAATTTCAACGAGAAATAACAGCAGGTAAACGTCATATAAATCCACATGTTGTATCTGAATAGCACGTCTATGCGTATGGGTACAAGTAATGTGATAAAAAAGGAATATGATTGCAGAACCTCCTGTGACCAGGGGGAAGAGGCTGAGTGCGGATCCGTAATATAGCCAGATGGTCATTGTGGGGAATGTCTAAGGATTCCCTTGAGCGTTCAAGCTACCTCCGTATAGCCCGTCCTGGTCGGCGCGAAGGTGAACCTGTGAAGGAAATGTAAGAAATATTTGCGTGCCGGAGAGCGGTTGAGCCGCTGAATGCGGCCTGTCCTGGCCTTCGCCGGAGTGTTTAATTGAGCTTTGGACGAGCCGGGCTATCCTTCCGCGAAGTAGTTCGGAGTCCCTTGACTGTGTCCGGGAGCCTGGACGTCGACTCGAGGTTCGGCTGCAAGGTGCTGCTCGTTGCTTCTGCTGCTAAGGCAATGGTGTATTTGCTGATGCCGAGGGAAGGTTCGGCCTTGCCATTAACCGTGATGACACCGCGTGGACCGGACATCTTGAGCTTACGGTAGGCGTAATGTGGGACCGCGTTGAATCGAGCGAACGTGATTCGTCCGAGCAGTGCCTGATAATCACTGCGGAAAGGGACGGTTTCGAAGATTAACTCTTCGGTACGGTAATTTTCTGGTGATCCGAAGACTACCTCAAGGGCGATGGAGCCTGTACAGCTGGCTTCCACACCTGGTATAATGCCTCTGAAAGTGGCTTTAGTGGGTTTGATCGCCGAATGATCGATTCCCATCTTGCGCACTGTGTCCTGGTAGAGCAGATTTAGACTGCTGCCTCCGTCCATAAGGACTCGAGTGAGGTGGAACCCGTCTATTATTGGGTCGAGGACTAGTGCGGCTGGATTGCCCTGATTGGCGTTAATCAGACGATCCGTGCGGTTGAAGGTGACCGGCCCTAGTTTATATTGTGGGACGACTAGTTCCGTTAAGTCGGCATCCCTAAGGGTGCATATCCGGTCCGAGTTGGTAATTTGGGTGGTATTTACCACATTCACCGATTGAATATGCGAGGGAAATTTCTTTTGCCCTCCTGTGTTCGGTGATCTGGGCTCTTCGTCGCCATCATCGCTTTGAGGCCCTCCTTCTCCGTCTTTGGCGCCTGTCCTGCCGGCTTGTTTGAAGACCCAGCATTCTCTGTTGGTATGGGTGGCTGGCGTTCCTGGGGTGCCATGAATTTTGCATTGGCGATCGATTATGCGGTCCAGACTGGATGGACTCGGATTGTTATTTTTGGGTGGCCCTTTCCGCTGACCGGACTTTGAGCCCCTGAACCCGGCATTAACTGCCGTATTTTCGGCGTTTTCACCATATTTGCGGCGCTTGTGTTTGTTGCGTCGTGGTTTGCCGTTGCTATCCCTGGCTTCAGATAAGCCAGGTTTGCTTGCTGTATTGGTACTACGAGCCAACCAACCATCTTCGCCCGCGCAAAAGCGGGTCATAAGTGTCATGAGGGCTGCCATTGATTTTGGCTTCTCTTGGCCGAGGTGTCGGGCGAGCCATTCATCGCGGATATTATGCTTAAATGCCACTAAGGCCTCTGCATCCGGACAGTCGACAATTTGGTTCTTCTTAGTTAGGAACCGGGTCCAGAATGTCCTGGCCGATTCCCCTGGCTCCTGAGTTATATGACTTAAATCGTCAGCGTCTGGCGGTCGCACATAAGTGCCCTGGAAATTGTCCAGGAATGCATCTGCCAGGCTCTCCCAACTTCTGATGGAGTTTGCCGGCAAGCTATTGAGCCAATGCCGAGCCGGCCCTTTGAGTTTTAGCGGGAGATACTTGATGGCATGTAAATCATCCCCGCGGGCCATGTGAATGTGGAGGAAGAAGTCTTCTATCCATACCGCGGGGTCTGTAGTACCATCGTATGATTAATTGTTTACGGGTTTAAACCCTTCTGGGAAATCGTGATCCATTACTTCATCAGTGAAGCATAGGGGGTGTGCAGCGCCTCTGTGCCGGGCTATATCACGACGCAGTTCATACGAGTCTTGTCTGTTGTATTCGGCCCGGCCGGATTTGCTTTTAGCATATCCGGCGTGACGGTCATCGTCCCGCATTGGGGGGCGCCCCCGTGATGCGTAGATCGATCTTGCATGTTTTGCTTTGTTTTCCAATTCGTCTCGCAGGTTCCGCGAGTTACCCCGGGACTTGGTATTTTTGTTTGAATGGCGGCGGGGTGTGGGTTGTACTTCGGGCTGATAAGCCTCTCTGTCTCGACCACGAGGTGGCCGATCAGCCGCATCATACGCTGGTGATGTAGGTTTCAATGCTTCCTCCTCGAGTTGGGGTAGCAACCTGCGCTTTGGGTAACTCTTGGTTGGTCGCTCAAATTCGTATTCCTCGGCTGCCAGGACTTCAGTCCATCTATCCGCTAGCAGATCTTGATCAGCTCGAAGCTGTTGCTGCGTTTTGTTCAGGCTGTTTGCTGTGGCTATAAGCCGGCGCTTGAAGCGCTCCTGCTCGACGCGATCCTCAGGCATGATAAATTCTTCGTCGCCGAGGCTCACCTCGTCTTCGGAGAGAGGCATGTAATTGTCATCCTCTGATTCTCTGTTTGCTGCCTGTTCCGGAGGGTTAGCTTGTTCATCCTCCCGCTCGAGGTCTGGCTGGAGGGGATTATCGTCGTCTTCAGCACTATCCGGAGCGTTATTGTCTCTTGTGCCGGTACCGCTGCTTTTGCTGTGGTGAGACTTAGAACGGCGCCGCTGACGTCGGTGCTTGGATTGCTTCTTGGAGGGATTATCCTCCGTTGTCTTATCGCCATCCCCCTCTTTGGTGGTGTCCACCATGTATATGTCATACGATGAGGTGGCAGTCCAGCGCTGTAACACCCCGCATGTAACTTGCCATATTTGTAACTCCGACTCTTGCCATTTCCGGCTATGTGTTACGTTTTTCCCTCCGTTGTCGGGTTTTGTCTTCGTTTTGTATTTTGTCATGTCTTGCATTTTCTTATCATGTGCATTGCATTCGCATACGTGTTTGTCTCTTGCATCCGAGCATTTTCCCCGTTGTCCGTTTTGCAATCCGGCGCTCCTATCTCCTCCGGTGCACCCCTCTTGTTTTCTTTCGTGTGCGTGTGTCAAACTTTCTCGGAATGGACCGAGGCTTGTCAAGTGGTCTTCTTATACCACCCGGAGACTACCGGTCAAGTTTCGTTCCATTTGGAGGTCGTTTGGTACTCCAACGGTTAACCGGGCATCCGCAAAGTCCATTTGAGTATCCAGCAAAAAAACCCTCCAAAACCAGCCCAAAACCCACCAAACTCTCTTCCATGCTCTAGGTCGTTCGATCACTATCGTGTGGGCGAAAACCGCACCTCATTTGGAGTCTCCTAGCTCCCTCTACCTATTTATATGTGGGTATCCCGAAAAACGAAACTGCAGACGAAACCCTAGCTTCTCCCTCCGCGCCGCGCCGGACGCGTCCGCTCCAGCCGGACAACGTCCGCCGCGCGCCCGGCCAACCGGAGCGCGCCACGTCACCGCGCGCCGCCGCCCGAGCCCGCGGCGAGCCCTTCCGGCCCGCGCGCGCCGCCGCCGGCCGACTCCGCCCGGATCCCGCGCCGCGCCGGTGCTCCGCCGCCCATCGCCGGCGCCGCCGCCATCCGCCCCCGCAGCTCCGCCGCCCGAGGCGCCACCCCGCCGCCGCCGGCGCCGCCCTCCTCCGGCCGCCTCCTCTCCCATCCGCCATCGCCGCCGACGAAGCCCCGTCGAGGAGCTCCCCCGATCTGGATCTCTCTCTGGTAGCCCGTTGACCTCTCCTTCGCCCCTTTTTTTTCCAAGTCCTCAACATTTTATCAGCATGTGCCTCTGTTCCCGATGCCATAACTCCGTGCATGTAGCTCCGATTCGCGCGTGTAATATGTCAAATTGTTCGTCTCGCGATGATCTTCATTTTGTTAAATTGCACCATGTTCATTAGAGGTCATCTTGATGAACAAATATCTGTTGGAAGAGGGCTAGTTGCTGTTATTCTTTGGTTCTTGACAGAACTTGGAGATTTGTCATTTTTGTATCTTTAAATCTGTGCATCTTTTGAGCATGAGCTCTACATGTGTTTTGAAGTATGCCATGCCATCTTTCCAATGGTGTAGTCCATGTATTTTTGTGATCTCTGTGGTGACTAGCACAAGCATGCCAAGTAGGCCCCGTAATATTTCTGATTTCAGGGACAGTGATTTCTCGAAGTCCTTGTCTGCTGTAATTTTGTTGTCATGTAAACTTGATGCTACAGAGAGATCCATGCATATTTTGGAGATGTTCAATAAGGATGTTTTGTAGCTATAGTTGTAATTGATCCATTCCTGCAATTGTTTGCAATTATGGAGTGCCATAGCATGACTCAATCTTGCTCTACGTTTGCTATAAAATATTTCTGGCAGATTCTTAACATGACATGCATTTTTGCCAAGCTTATTGTAGTTGATTCATACATGCTATGCTATTGTTCTTGCCATGGATAACTTCACAAACATGCCATCTTGCTGTAGGTATGCTTTGTTTGTCATGCATTGCTCTGTAGTGAGTGCATCAAGCTCACAAAGAGCCCTACATATTAATATTTCTGCCATGCTCTGTTTTCTGCTAAGTCTGAAACCTGATAACGAAACTTGCTATGTTAACAAGCTTGCCATCATATCTTCTGGTCCTTTTTGGCTTATGGTTAGTAAGGGAATTTTGTCATGTGCTGTTAGTACAACACCACCATGCCTTGTTTTACTATGTTAAATTCCTGTAGCAGGTTGATTTCGTGCTCTGAACATTGCTACCTGATGCTGATTTCTGCCTTGTCCAGTTTTTCACCAAGTCTGTGAACCTGTAATCTTTTGCACTTTGGTCATGCTTGTTTGATCTTGATATGTTGTGAACTAGCCGTAGCTCAGTGTTCGTCTTTTATCAAGCATCCCCTGTAGATTACTGCCATGTGCTTTGTTGCTATGTTGGATGCTGTAGCATTGTTACTTGTTGCATTCTAAGTGCTATCTTGCTGTTTATCGCAGATTCGTGTCATTCTTGTTTTGCTTGCCATTTGCAAACCGTGCATCCGATTCCGGTGATCTTTATATCGATTTTGACCGAAATCATCTCATCTTTCCAGTGGCATGCTTGGTTTGCCAAGTTACTGCCATGTTCATTATTTTCCTTCCGGAGCACGCATATGCATCGCATATCATATCTTGCATATCATACATGTTTTGCATCATGTTGCTTGCGCATTCCTCGTTGTTGATTGTGGTTCCGTTTGTTTGTGTTCTTGTCTTGGGTAGAGCCGGGAGACGAGTTCGTGAACGAGGAACCTGTCGAGTACGCTTACGAGGATCAAGCTTTCGACAACTCTGAGAACCTTGCAGGCAAGATGACCACCCCTCGAAATCACTTCTATCTTGGCTATGCTAGTTGCTCGCTCTATTACCATGTCCGCTACCTATCACTTGCTATATCATGTCTCCCATTTTATCCATGTCAGCCCCTAACCATCCTCTCCTAGCAAACCGTTGTTTGGCTAAGTTACCGCTTTCGCTCAGCCCCTCTTATAGCGTTGCTAGTTGCAGGTGAAGTTGAAGTTTGTTCCATGTCGGAACATGGATATGCTGGGATATCACAATATCTCTTATTTAATTAATGCATCTATATATTTGGTAAAGGGTGGAAGGCTCGGCCTTATGCCTGGTGTTTTTTTCCACTCTTGCCGCCCTAGTTACTGTTATACCGGGATTATGTTCCTTGAGTTTGCGTTCCTTACACGGTCGGGTGATTTATGGGACCCCTTGACAGTTCGCCTTGAATAAAACTCCTCCAGCAAGGCCCAACTTTGGTTTTACCATTTGCCACCTAAGCCTTTTTCCCCCGGGTTTTCGCGAGCCCGAGGGTCATCTTATTTTAACCCCCCCGGGCCAGTGCTCCTTCGAGTGTTGGTCCGAACCGAGCAGCCTGCGGGGCCACCTCGGGGAAACTTGAGGTCTGGTTTTACTCGTAGCTTGACTTATCCGGTGTGCCCTGAGAACGAGATATGTGCAGCTCCTATCGGGATTTGTCGGCACATTCGGGCGGCTTTGCTGGTCTTGTTTTACCATTGTCGAGATGTCTTGTAAACCGGGATTCCGAGACTAATCGGGTCTTTCCGGGAGAAGGTTTATCCTTCATTGACCGTGAGAGCTTATGATGGGCTAAGTTGGGACACCCCTGCAGGGTATTATCTTTCGAAAGCCGTGCCCGCGGTTATGAGGCAGATGGGAATTTGTTAATGTCGGGTTGTAGATAACTTGTCATTTGACCCAATTAAAATACATCAACTGCGTGTGTAGCCGTGATGGTCTCTTCTCGGCGGAGTCCGGGAAGTGAACACGGTCTGTGTTATGTATGACGTAAGTAGGTGTTCAGGATCACTTCTTGGTCATTGCTAGATGACGTCCGTTCCTTTGCTTCTCTTCTCGCTCTCATTTGCGCAAGTTAGCCACCATATATGCTTTTGCCGCTGCAGCTCCACCTTATTACACCTCCCTTTCCTATAAGCTTAAATAGTCTTGATCTCGCGGGTGTGAGATTGCTGAGTCCCCGTGACTCACAGATTCTACCAAACAGTTGCAAGTGCCGACAATGTCTGTGCAGACGGTGGCGTCGATCTCAAGTGGGAGTTCGACGAGGAACGTGGTCGTCACTATGTGTCTTTTCCTGATGATCAGTAGTGGAGCCCAGTTGGGACGATCGGGGATCTGGCATTTGGGGTTATCTTATTTTCATCTAGATTTTGACCGTAGTCGGTCTATATGATTGTATTTTGGATGATGTATGATGATATTTATGTATTGTGTGAAGTGGCGATTGTAAGCCAACTCTTTATCCCATTCTTGTTCATTACATGGGATTGTGTGAAGATGACCCTTCTTGCGACAAAACCACTATGCGGTTATGCCTCTAAGTCGTGCCCCGACACGTGGGAGATATAGCCGCATCGTGGGCATTACAAGCGCCCTGTGGGCGGTGGTTCCTGTTCATCTCCTGCATCATCGTCCATAGCGTCGATGTCTTCAGAGTCGAAATCGAGCATGTCGGTTAAATCGTCGACAGTGGCTACTAAGTGGGTGGTGGGTGGGCGCGAATTTCTTCGTCGTCCGCATCCCATTCTAGCCGGACATAGTTCGGCCAAGGTCTCCTGACAGGGAGAGAGACTTCAACGAGTTTAGTACGTCGCCAAAAGGCAAGTGCTGAAAGATATCCGCGGAGGTAAACTCCATGATCGGTGCCCAATCGGATTTGATGGGCACGGACGCAGGCGGCTCGGAGTCCGTGGCCGGGGACGAATCCAACAGTTCGGCAACACGGGTCTCGTAGGAGGTGAAGTCAGTATTCGGCTCTATCGCCACTGAGTGTGCGGCCTCCGTGGCGGGGTCCATCCACCTGTCCTCAGATGGCGCAGTTTGTTCCGGATTGAGGGTCGGAGTGGTTGCAGGTGTGATCTCCCGAACACTGTCCGACGGTAGAGCTAAATCATGCTCGTCGTGATTGTGCAGCGCACCTGACATGGGCTTGAATCCGTCGAAGATCAAGTCTCCACGGATGTCGGTAGTATAGTTCAAGTTTCCAAACCTGGCCTGATGGCCAGGGGCGTAGCTATCGATCTGCTTTAGATGGCCAAGCGAGTTGGCCCGCAATACGAAGCCGCCGAAGACGAAGATCTGTCCGGGGAGGAAAACCTCACCCTGGATCGCATCATTGCCGATGATCGAAGGAGCCATCTAGACTTACGGTGACGGCACAGTGGGACTCTCAATGAAAGCACCAATGTCGGTGTCAAAACCGGCGGATCTCGGGTAGGGGGTCCCGAACTGTGCGTCTAAGGTGGATGGTAACAGGAGGCGGGGGACACGATGTTTACCCAGGTTCAGGCCCTCTCGATGGAGGTAATACCCTACTTCCTGCTTGATTGATCTTGATGATATGAGTATTACAAGAGTTGATCTACCACGAGATCATAGAGGCTAAACCCTAGAAGCTAGCCTATGGTATGATCGTTGTTGTCCTACGGACTAAACCCTCCGGTTTATATAGACACCGGAGGGGGCTAGGGTTACATAGAGTCGGTTACAAGGGAGGAGATCTACATATCCATATTGCCAAGCTTGCCTTCCACGCCAAGGAGAGTCCCATCCGGACACGGGACGAAGTCTTCAGTCTTGTATCTTAATAGTCCAATAGTCCGGCTGTCCGAGGACCCCCTAATCCAGGACTCCCTCACTGCTCTTATCTTCTTAACTGCCTCAAGTGCTTCATCTTTGCTTTTGATCAGCAAAACCCACATGTACCTTGTGTGGTCATCAACAAGTAGCAGAAAATAATTCTTCCTCGCAAAGGTTGCAGGGGAGATAGGACCACAAAGGTCCCCGTGGAGCAATTGCAGTGCCTTGTTAGCTCGATAGGAAGCTTCAGCTGGAAAAGGAGCTCGCCTCTGCTTTGCGACTAGGCAACTCTCACAGAGACGATCTACTTGATCGATCATTGGCAGACCCATCACCATGCTCTCTCTGGACAATAACCGCAATGCATGGAAGCTTATGTGCCCAAAACGTGTTAGAAATATGCCCTAGAGGCAATAATAAAAGGTTATTATTATATTTCTTTGTTCATGTTAATCGTCTATTATTCATGCTACAATTGTATTGTCCGAAAATCGTAATACATGTGTGAATACATAGACCACAACGTGTCCCTAGTAAGCCTCTAGTTGACTAGCTCGTTGATCAACAGATAGTCATGGTTTCCTGACTATGGACATTGGATGTCATTGATAACGGGATCACATCATTAGGAGAATGATGTGATGGACAAGACCCAATCCTAAGCATAGCATAAAAGATCGTGTAGTTTCGTTTGCTAGAGCTTTTCCAATGTCAAGTATCTTTTCCTTAGACCATGAGATCGTGCAACTCCCGGATACCGTAGGAGTGCTTTGGGTGTGCCAAACGTCACAACGTAACTGGGTGACTATAAAGGTGCATTACGGGTATCTCCGAAAGTGTCTGTTGGGTTGGCACGGATCGAGACTGGGATTTGTCACTCCGTGTGACGGAGAGGTATCTCTGGGCCCACTCGATAATGCATCATCATAATGAGCTCAATGTGACTAAGGCGTTAGTCACGGGATCATGCATTGCGGTACGAGTAAAGAGACTTGCCGGTAACGAGATTGAACAAGGTATTGGGATACCGACGATCGAATCTCGGGCAAGTAACATACCGATTGACAAAGGGAATTGCATACGGATTGATTGAATCCTCGACACCGTGGTTCATCCGATGAGATCATCGTGGAGCATGTGGGAGACAACATGGGTATCCAGATCCCGCTGTTGGTTATTGACCGGAGAGGCGTCTCGGTCATGTCTGCATGTCTCCCGAACCCGTAGGGTCTACACACTTAAGGTTCGGTGACGCTAGGGTTGTAGAGATATATGTATGCGGAAACCCGAAAGTTGTTCGGAGTCCCGGATGAGATCCCGGACGTCACGAGAGGTTCCGGAATGGTCCGGAGGTGAAGAATTATATATATAGGAAGTCATGTTTCGGCCACCGGGAAAGTTTCGGGGGTTACCGGTATTGTACCGGGACCACCGGAAGGGTCCCGGGGGTCCACCGGGTGGGGCCACCTATCCCGGAGGGCCCCATGGGCTGAAAGTGGAAGGGAACCAGCCCCTAGTGGGCTGGGCGCCCCACATGGGCCTCCCCCCATGCGCCTAGGGTTGGGAACCCTAGGGTGGGGGGACTTCCCCCTTGCCTTGGGGGGCAAGGCAACCCCTTTCCACCCCTTGGCCGCCGCCCCCCCAACCCTAGATGGGTTTTGGCCGGGCCCCCCTCCCAAGGGGGCCTATATAAAGGGGGGAGGGAGGGCAGCATACTACAGCCTTGGGCGCCTCCCTCCTCCCCTGCAACACCTCTCTCTCTCTCGCAGAAGCTCGGCGAAGCCCTGCCGGAGACCCGCTACATCCACCACCACGCCGTCGTGCTGTTGGATCTCCATCAACCTCTCCTTCCCCCTTGCTGGATCAAGAAGGAGGAGACGTCGCTGCACCGTACGTGTGTTGAACGCGGAGGTGCCGTCCGTTCGGCACTCGGTCATCGGTGATTTGGATCACGGCGAGTACGACTCCGTCATCCACGTTCATTGGAACGCTTCCGCTCGCGATCTACAAGGGTATGTAGATGCACTCCTTTCCCCTCATTGCTAGTACACTCCATAGATGCATCTTGGTGAGCGTAGGAAAATTTTAAAATTATGCTACGATTCCCAACAGTGGCATCATGAGCCAGGTCTATGCGTAGTTACTATGCACGAGTAGAACACAAAGTAGTTGTGGGCGTTGAGTTTGCCAATTCTTCTTGCCGCTACTAGTCTTTTCTTGTTTCGGCGGCATTGTAGGATGAAGCGGCCCGGACCGACCTTACACGTACACTTACGTGAGACAGGTTCCACCGACTGACATGCACTAGATGCATAAGGTGGCTAGCGGGTGTCTGTCTCTCCTACTTTAGTCGGAACGGATTCGATGAAAAGGGTCCTTATGAAGGGTAAATAGAAATTGGCAAATCACGTTGTGGTCATACGTAGGTAAGAAACGTTCTTGCTAGAAACCTACAAACCACGTAAAAACTTGCAACAACAATTAGAGGACGTCTAACTTGTTTTTGCAGCAAGTGCTATGTGATGTGATATGGCCAGAAGATGTGATGAATGATATATGTGATGTATGAGATTGATCATATTCTTGTAATAGGAATCACGACTTGCATGTCGATGAGTATGACAACCGGCAGGAGCCATAGGAGTTCTCTTTATTATTTTGCATGACCTGCGTGTCATTGAATAACGCCATGTAAATTACTTTACTTTGTTGCTAAACGCGTTAGCCATAGAAGTAGAAGTAATCGTTGGCGTGACGACTTCATGAAGACACAATGATGGAGATCATGATGATGGAGATCATGGTGTCATGCCGGTGACAAAGATGATCATGGTGCCCCGAAGATGGAGATCAAAGGAGCATGATGATATTGGCCATATCATGTCACTATTTGATTGCATGTGATGTTTATCATGTTTTTGCATCTTATTTGCTTAGAACGACGGTAGCAAGTAGGATGATCCCTTATAATAATTTCAAGAAAGTGTTCACCCTAACTGTGCACCGTTGCGAAGGTTCGTTGTTTCGAAGCACCACGTGATGATCGGGTGTGATAGATTCTAACGTTCGAATACAACGGGTGTTGACGAGCCTAGCATGTACAGACATGGCCTCGGAACACACGCAATACACTTAGGTTGACTTGACGAGCCTAGCATGTACAGACATGGCCTCGGAACACGGAGGACCGAAAGGTCGAGCATGAGTCGTATAGAAGATACGATCAACATGGAGATGTTCACCGATCTTGACTAGTCCGTCTCACGTGATGATCGGACACGGCCTAGTTAAACTCGGATCATGTTTCACTTAGATGACGAGAGGGATGTCTATCTGAGTGGGAGTTCATTAAATAATTTGATTAGATGAACTCAATTATCATGAACTTAGTCTAAAATCTTTACACTATGTCTTGTAGATCAAATGGCCAACGTTGTCCTCAATTTCAACGCGTTCCTAGAGAAAACCAAGCTGAAAGATGATGGCAGCAACTATACGGACTGGGTCCGGAACCTGAAGCTCATCCTCATAGTAGCCAAGAAAGATTATGTCTTAGAAGCACCGCTAGGTGATGCACCAATCCCACAGAACCAAGACGTTATGAACGCTTGGCAGCAGCGTGCTGATGATTACTCCCTCGTTCAGTGCGGCATGCTTTACAGCCTAGAACCGGGTCTTCAAAAGCATTTTGAGAAACATGGAGCATATGAGATGTTCGAGGAGCTGAAACTAGTTTTCCAAGCTCATGCCCGGGTCGAGAGATATGATGTCTCCGACAAGTTCTTCAGCTGTAAAATGGAGGAGAACAGTTCTGTTAGTGAGCACATACTCAGAATGTCTGGGTTGCACAACCGCTTGTCACAGCTGGGAGTTAATCTCCCGGATGATGCGGTCATTGACAGAATCCTCCAGTCGCTTCCACCAAGCTACAAGAGCTTTGTGATGAACTACAATATGCAGGGAATGGAAAAGACCATTCCTGAGGTATATTCAATGCTGAAATCAGCGGAAGGGGAGATCAGAAAAGAACATCAAGTGTTGATGGTGAATAAAACCACTAAGTTCAAGAAGGGCAAGGGTAAGAAGAACTTCAAGAAGGACGGCAAGGGAGTTGCCGCGCCCAGTAAACCAGTTACTGGGAAGAAGTCAAAGAATGGACCCAAGCCCGGGACTGAGTGCTTTTATTGCAAGGGAAGTGGTCACTGGAAGCGAAACTGCCCCAAATATTTAGCGGACAAGAAGAAGGCCGGCAACACCCAAGGTATATGTGATATACAAGTAATTGATGTGTACCTTACCAGTACTCGTAGTAGCTCCTGGGTATTTGATACCGGTGCGATTGCTCATATTTGTAACTCAAAACAGGAACTACAGAATAAACGGAGACTGGCGAAGGACGAGGTGACGATGCGCGTCGGGAATGGTTCCAAGGTCGATGTGATCGCCGTCGGCACGCTACCTCTGCATCTACCCACGGGATTAGTTTTAAACCTCAATAATTCTTATTTAGTGCCAGCTTTGAGCATGAACATTGTATCTGGATCTCGTTTAATTCGAGATGGCTACTCATTTAAATCCGAGAATAATGGTTGTTCTATTTATTTGAGAGATATGTTTTATGGTCATGCCCTGCTGGTCAATGGTTTATTTTTGATGAATCTCGAACGTGATGTTACACATGTTCATAGTGTGAATACCAAAAGATGTAAAGTTGATAACGATAGTCCCACATACTTGTGGCACTGCCGCCTTGGTCACATTGGTGTCAAGCGCATGAAGAAGCTCCATGCAGATGGACTTTTGGAGTCTCTTGATTACGAATCATTTGACACGTGTGAACCATGCCTCATGGGTAAGATGACCAAGACTCCGTTCTCCGGAACAATGGAGTGAGCAACCAACTTATTGGAAATCATACATACCGATGTGTGCGGTCCAATGAGTGTTGAGGCTCGCGGAGGATATCGTTATGTTCTCACCCTCACTGATGACTTAAGTAGATATGGGTATGTCTACCTAATGAAACACAAGTCTGAAACCTTTGAAAAGTTCAAGGAATTTCAGAGTGAAGTTGAGAATCAACGTGACAGGAAAATAAAATTCTTACGATCAGATCGTGGTGGAGAATATTTAAGTCACGAATTTGGTACACACTTAAGGAAATGTGGAATAATTTCACAACTCACGCCGCTTGGAACACCTCAGAGAAATGGTGTGTCCGAACATCGTAATCGCACTCTATTGGATATGGTGCGATCTATGATGTCTCTTACCGATTTACCGCTCTCATTTTGGGGCTATGCTTTAGAGACTGCCGCATTCACTTTAAATAGGGCTCCGTCGAAATCCGTTGAGACGACACCGTATGAATTATGGTTTGGGAAGAAACCTAAGCTATCGTTTCTAAAAGTTTGGGGATGCGATGCTTATGTCAAGAAACTTCAACCTGAAAAGCTCGAACCCAAGTCGGAAAAATGCGTCTTCATAGGATACCCTAGGGAAACTATTGGGTATACCTTCTACCTCAGATCCGAAGGCAAGATCTTCGTTGCCAAGAACGGGTCCTTTCTGGAGAAGGAGTTTCTCTCGAAAGAATTGAGTGGGAGAAAGTGGAACTTGATGAGGTGATAGTCACCCCTTCTGAACCGGAAAGTAGCGCAGCGCGGGAAAATGTTCCTGTGGTGCCTACACCGACTGGGGAGGAAGTTAATGATGATGATCATGAAGCTTCGGATCAAGTTACTGAACTTCGTAGGTCCACAAGGACACGTTCCGCACCAGAGTGGTACGGCAACCCTGTCCTGGAAATCATGTTGTTAGACAACGGTGAACCTTCGAACTATGAAGAAGCGATGGCGGGCCCGGATTCCGACAAATGGCTAGAAGCCATGAAATCCGAGATAGAATCCATGTATGAAAACAAAGTATGGACTTTGACTGACTTGCCCGATGAGCGGCGAGCCATAGAAAACAAATGGATCTTTAAGAAGAAGACGGACGCGGATGGTAATGTGACCATCTACAAAGCTCGACTTGTCGCTAAGGGTTATCGACAAGTTCAAGGGGTTGACTACGATGAGACTTTCTCACCCGTAGCGAAGCTGAAGTCCGTCCGAATCATGTTAGCAATTGCCGCATACTATGATTATGAAATATGGCAGATGGACGTCAAAACGGCATTCCTTAATGGCTTCCTTAAGGAAGAGTTGTACATGATGCAGCCGGAAGGTTTTGTCGATCCTAAGAATGCTAACAAAGTATGCAAGCTCCAGCGCTCAATCTATGGGCTGGTGCAAGCATCTCGGAGTTGGAACATTCGCTTTGATGAGATGATCAAAGCGTTTGGGTTTACACAGACTTATGGAGAAGCCTGTGTTTACAAGAAAGTGAGTGGGAGCTCTGTAGCATTTCCCATATTATATACTATTGATGGGAAATGATATAGAATTCTTGGAAAGTATAAAGGCCTATTTGAATAAGTGTTTTTCAATGAAGGACCTTGGAGAAGCTGCTTATATATTAGGCATCAAAATCTATAGAGATAGATCAAGACGCCTCATTGGTCTTTCACAGAGTACATACCTTGACAAGATATTGAAGAAGTTCAGTATGGATCAGTCCAAGAAGGGGTTCTTGCCTGTATTGCAAGGTGTGCAATTGAGCACGGCTCAATGCCCGACCACGGCAGAAGATATAGAAGAGATGAGTGTCATCCCCTATGCCTTGGCCATAGGGTCTATTATGTATGCCATGCTGTGTACCAGACCTGATGTAAACCTTGCCGTAAGTTTGGTAGGAAGGTACCAAAGTAATCCCGGCAAGGAACACTGGACAGCGGTCAAGAATATCCTGAAGTACCTGAAAAGGACTAAGGATATGTTTCTCGTTTATGGAGGTGACGAAGAGCTCGTCGTAAAGGGTTACGTCGACGCTAGCTTCGACACAGATCTGGATGACTCGAAGTCACAGACTGGATACGTGAATATTTTGAATGGAGGAGCAGTAAGCTGGTGCAGTTGCAAGCAAAGCGTCGTGGCGGGATCTACATGTGAAGCGGAGTACATGGCAGCCTCGGAGGCAGCACAGGAAGCAGTCTGGATGAAGGAGTTCATTACCGACCTAGGGGTGATTCCCAATGCATCGGGCCCAATGACTCTCTTCTGTGACAACACTGGAGCTATTGCCCTTGCGAAGGAGCCCAGGTTTCACAGGAAGACCAGGCATATCAAGCGTCGCTTCAACTCCATTCGTGAAAGTGTTCAAAATGGAGACATAGATATTTGTAAAGTACATACGGACCTGAATGTAGCAGATCCGTTGAATAAACCTCTCCCTAGGGCAAAACATGATCAACACCAGGACGCAATGGGTGTTCGATTCATCACAATGTAACTAGATTATTGACTCTAGTGCAAGTGGGAGACTGTTGGAAATATGCCCTAGAGGCAATAATAAAAGGTTATTATTATATTTCTTTGTTCATGATAATCGTCTATTATTCATGCTATAATTGTATTGTCCGGAAATCGTAATACATGTGTGAATACATAGACCACAACGTGTCCCTAGTAAGCCTCTAGTTGACTAGCTCGTTGATCAACAGATAGTCATGGTTTCCTGACTATGGACATTGGATGTCATTGATAACGGGATCACATCATTAGGAGAATGATGTGATGGACAAGACCCAATCCTAAGCATAGCATAAAAGATCGTGTAGTTTCGTTTGCTAGAGCTTTTCCAATGTCAAGTATCTTTTCCTTAGACCATGAGATCGTGCAACTCCCGGATACCGTAGGAGTGCTTTGGGTGTGCCAAACGTCACAACGTAACTGGGTGACTATAAAGGTGCATTACGGGTATCTCCAAAAGTGTCTGTTGGGTTGGCACGGATCGAGACTGGGATTTGTCACTCCGTGTGACGGAGAGGTATCTCTGGGCCCACTCGGTAATGCATCATCATAATGAGCTCAATGTGACTAAGGCGTTAGTCACGGGATCATGCATTGCGGTACGAGTAAAGAGACTTGTCGGTAATGAGATTGAACAAGGTATTGGGATACCGACGATCGAATCTCGGGCAAGTAACATACCGATTGTAAAAGGGAATTGCATACGGATTGATTGAATCCTCGACACCGTGGTTCATCCGATGAGATCATCGTGGAGCATGTGGAAGACAACATGGGTATCCAGATCCCGCTGTTGGTTATTGACCGGAGAGGCGTCTCGGTCATGTCTGCATGTCTCCCGAACCCGTAGGGTCTACACACTTAAGGTTCGGTGACGCTAGGGTTGTAGAGATATATGTATGCGGAAACCCGAAAGTTGTTCGGAGTCCCGGATGAGATCCGGACGTCACGAGAGGTTCCGGAATGGTCCGGAGGTGAAGAATTATATATAGGAAGTCAAGTTTCGGCCACCGGGAAAGTTTCGGGGGTTACCGGTATTGTACCGGGACCACCGGAAGGGTCCCGGGGGTCCACCGGGTGGGGCCACCTATCCCGGAGGGGCCCATGGGCTGAAAGTGGAAGGGAACCAGCCCCTAGTGGGCTGGGCGCCCCACATGGGCCTCCCCCCATGCGCCTAGGGTTGGGAACCCTAGGGTGGGGGGACTTCCCCATTGCCTTGGGGGGCAAGGCAACCCCTTTCCACCCCTTGGCCGCCGCCCCCCCAACCCTAGATGGGTTTTGGCCGGCCCCCCCTCCCAAGGGGGCCTATATAAAGGGGGGAGGGAGGGCAGCATACTACAGCCTTGGGCGCCTCCCTCCTCCCCTGCAACACCTATCTCTCTCTCGCAGAAGCTCGGCGAAGCCCTGCCGGAGACCCGCTACATCCACCACCACGCCGTCGTGCTGTTGGATCTCCATCAACCTCTCCTTCCCCCTTGCTGGATCAAGAAGGAGGAGACGTCGCTGCATCGTATGTGTGTTGAACGCGGAGGTGCCGTCCGTTCGGCACTCGGTCATCGGTGATTTGGATCACGACGAGTACGACTCCGTCATCCACGTTCATTGGAACGCTTCCGCTCGCGATCTACAAGGGTATGTAGATGCACTCCTTTCCCCTCGTTGCTAGTACACTCCATAGATGCATCTTGGTGAGCGTAGGAAAATTTTAAAATTATGCTACGATTCCCAACAAAACGTGCATGCCATAGCCAGGGTGTTTCTGATGCTCTCGACAGCAGACACACCGGTTCAGACTGCTCAATATTCAGAATGTACAGTCTGTTTGGTGCTCCTTGTCGAGGACTGTCATCAGTCCTTCATCCACTGAATACTTGTAACCAAACTCATCGAGTTGCCCAAGACTAATAATGTTGCTCTTTAATCTTGGGATGTAGTACACCTCTGTTAGGAGACGGTGCTCACCATTATGAGCTAGGAACAGGACTGACCCACGCCCTTCAATGCCAACGACTGAACCATCCCCAAAACGAACTGAACCTGTGATCTTTCGGTCCAATTCAGCAAACTTTTCAACACAACTGGTCATATGGTTACTAGCTCCAGTATCCAAGTACCAAGACTTGTTTGCAGTTCCTGAAAGCTTAGGTGTGACCTTTTCTTCATTCAACATGAGCCTTTTTCTATCAGTCCAGCATCAGGAACCAACTCACAAGCTTCAACCATAAGGAGAGCCGGATCTTCATCACTCTGTTTATGTGTCAGGTTAGCTCGCTCTCGCTTTGGCTCAGGACAGTCCGAGGCAAAGTGCCCATTCACATCACAGTTAAAGCATTTTACTTTCGAGATATCAAACTTATGATGCTTTTTCTGTTTGCCCTTTCCATTGTTCTGGCCGCGATCACCATGGCCTTTGTCCTGCCCGTCGCCTTGTCCGCCGCTCTGGCCGCCTCCTTTCTTCGCACCAGAGCCGGAGGCCCCGTTGTTGTTGACGATCTTCTTCCCTTTCATAAGGGTTTCCAGCGCACGGGTCACGAGCATCAACTGCTCGTTGTTGTCACCACGGCTCTGGCGGCGCCCCCGCTGGTTCTCCTCGAGCGCCGTGAGGCTCCCGACAGCCTCCTGCACCGTCATCATGGTGACGTCGCCCCACTGCTCGATGGTGTTGACGATGTCGGCGAAGCGATCCGGCACGGCGCTGAACAGCCGCTCCACCACGTCCTCCTCCCCAAGGGTGACGCCGTGGGAGCGGATCTCACTCACCAACGTGGTGAGTTTCCTGGCAAACTCCGGGATAGTTTCCCCGTCCGCCATGTCGAGGCGATCGAACTGCCTCTTCAGTTGCCGCGCACGCGCCTTCTTCACGCGATCCTCCCCGACGTGCGCTGATCGGATCATCTCCCACGCCTCTTGCGCGGTGTCACAGTCCGCAACCTGCAACATAGCATGATCCGCGACGGACTGAGAGAGCGCCGCGGAGGCCCCCTCGTCCGCCGCTTGGTCGTACTCGCCGGAGCCGTCAATCGCGGACCAGACGCGGAGCGCCTTCATCAGCACTTTCATCTTGATGGCCCACAGAGAGTAATTCGTGTCCGTCAGCATAGGGTACTGCACGGGCACATTGGTGGCTCTCGACGGAGCAGCCGACACCACGGCACCATCACCGTCGCCTGTGGTCGATCTCCTGGCCGCCGCCGGCGTGTACTTTCCGCCACCGCTGCCGCTGCTCTTCCCGTCGCTATTCTTAGGAGACGTATCCCCCATCGCCGCCGCCAAACCTCCTCCGATCATCGCCGCCAAACGCCCAAGGTCCTAAACCTAAAGCTCTGTATACCAAATGTTGGATTTCTAGCAGTGATCGACTCTCTCTCCCTCTCTGAATTTCTTTCTTTGAAGAAGACAACACACACACACGAGGTGGAAGGGAACAGAGAAGGAACGCAGCCACACAGAGAGAGGTTTTTGCGACGCGTAAAGAGTGTGTCTTTTCTGTTCTTCCTTTTATTCAGTCGCTAATAGAAAAACTGAAAGCTCGGCACGATCCTACAATTGCGCGTGCCATCCTACGAGCCTGAATCGTGCCGAGTCTAAAGCTAACTAACTTGAGCTAAAAAAACAAGGCCGCAGCGAGAACGCAGCTCGCTTCTGGCTGATTCAGTTGACATTCAGAACAACACATCCAACTGAACTTATTTAACTACTGAGGGAAACAACCAGCAACTAAAACTGCAGATACGTCAAGGTTAATACTGACACCTTGGAATTAGTTGGCCAAGTCGCTAGTGCTTTATGCATTTGCTCGACACTTTGCACAATATATGTGAAATCACTAGTTTATGTGTTTGAAAGTAGGAGTAATTTTGAAGTCCATGATTTTTTCCTCAAAAACATAGGGCAAACCGGGAAAAAATAAAATTCCAGAAAAACCTAAAAAAACCATCTTAAACCTGAAAAGGCGTACAAAAATAAAATTACAGAGGGACCACCCCGCATGCAACATGTGGCGGCTGCTGGACGCACCACATGGCGTGCTCCTAGGGCACCAAAAGTGACCCCTGGGGGTCCGCCGCAAAGGGTAACCTACAGTTAGTTGCTCTCCGAGAAATGTCAAATAAAAAATACCGCAAGAGCTATATCTCGCTTATAGTGAGGGTAATTCTGTCTGCCCTGATCTTTTTCGAATGGCTGTGCAGCACTGGGCCGACCAATTTTATCTTTTTTTTCTCATATGCTAGTCCAAGTCAAGATTGTTGGTTTCTTTCTTCTTCGGTTTTTAATCGTTTCTTCACTAGTTTACTCTGGTTTTATATTTTTTTCTTAGTTTTTCATTGGTTTTCTTTCTTCGTTTTCATTGTTTTCTTAGAGAGCTAAATCCAACGGTAAGCCATCACATTTTAAAACCAATGATCAAACTGGAGCCATCGCTCAACTATTGTACCAATTTCACTTGCCTTCAGAAATCTGGTGCAACATGAATTTGTTTTTCCCTCGAGACTCTTTTGTTTCCATGAGTTATTTATTTATGGTGAAAACAATGTTTTGACTGTAGCATGAAGGAAGTGGGCTCTCTCTATTTGTACACATATAAATTCATGTTTGGTGATGTAGATAACACCACCTGTAACACCAAATCTTGTCTGAAAAGAGAACCAATCATGGTAATATAGTGATGAAATTATTTTTTGCGAGAAATACTGTGATGAAACTTGTATTGTAGGTACCTCTCAGTTTCCGACAACATTCTTATAGGTAGAAAGAGAAGAAACGACAATGACAGAATTATCAATGAAATGTTTTCCTGTTAAATGATGCAAAATTACACGCCATCACATCATATACTTTGACTGCTTCAGAGACTAACATAAATTTCTCTGCAAAGATTGTATTTTGTTTGGATTGCCGTTTTCTTCACAGATTTTGACTTAAAGGAATGTGTCATGAAACTATAAAAAAGAATCAAATGTTGTCCTCCTTTTTGTTAACGAGTTGAAGTGATGAAAAAAAAATCCATTCAAGGAACGGAATTATAGGAACCATATGTCAAACTCACCGTATTGAAAAAAAAATCATGGTAACTATGTATGTATTCTGTAGTTCTATACTAGCTGTACTTGAACTAGAACCAGATGAGAAGTTATACAATTAAGTTAAACTCTACTTAACATTTGCATATTGTTTTCGTAGTGAAAAAAAGCCATTCAAGGGATGGAATTTATAGGAATCATGACAACTAACTGTATCGAAAAGGATTTCATGGTAAGCTATGTAGATATTCTGTAGTTTTGCGCTAGCTGTATCTAAACTAGAACTGGATGAGAAGTTATACAATTAAATTAAACTCTAATTAACATTTGTGTATCTTTGTAAAACAGGTATATATGTTCTGTCATTATGTATGGCTTTGCTTGATCTAGGATTTCTTCTTTCCGTCATTGTTTGCTGGATCACTTTGCTTCCATATGAACATAATCGTACCATCAATAATTGGTCATGGAAGATCTCTAAGACTGTAGCAGTTTTTTTTCGACGAAACCTCGTCAGAGGGCGGGGAGCTCCCGCATTGCATTATAGAAGAAGAGAGTTGAACCAGTTAATGAGAGAAACAGGACCCGAAAACCAAACAAACACGGTTAATTAAGAAAAACCGGCAAAAACCACACACAACACACCGCTAGCTATCAAGGAACGTCATCCGAGAGACTGTAGCAGTTGACATAGTAAATTTATCGACAATTTGAGTACGACGACGGTGAAGAGGGACTTGGTACCTATTTACTTGATCGAGATAAAAAGGAACAGCGATTACCTCTTGGAAGTTCTATCTATTTTAAGTAAAAAAGGTGTTGGACAAGTAAAAGAAATTGTCTGGGATGGCTGGAACATGTCTAAGGATCCAAACATTGAATAACGTTTGTACCCTACTGCAGCATGCCATTTTTACTTGAGAAGATAGCCAATTCTTTGGAGATTTCCCACCGAAGAACTCATCTTGGGAGTTGAATTATGTGCAAGAGCAGATGTTAGCTTCAGAAGATAGTTTCTACAGTTTTTTTCTTAGTTTGGAGTTCGTGCATTTCTTCTTAGTTCAGAGTTTGTACATGTTTTGCTATGTCTATTTCTCGATCAGCTATTTTGAGCTTTGTTTTTTTTTTGAAACTGGGCAAAAGATTTGCCACTTTCATTGATTAAGAAGAAGGTTTAGAGTTTTTGGCCAAAGGCCGAATTACAAAGACATCACTCTCGCGGCACTACAGTACTCAAATATTTGGCCCCTGCAAGGCACCAACACTTTGAAACATCTTTGATTCTTGCAACAAGAACCCCAACCGGCACCGCGGTGTTACGGAAGACGCGTGCATTCCTCTCGTTCCAAATTTCCCATGAGATCAACATAATAAGAGACATCATCGCCCGTCGAGACTGCGATGCGTTGGAGTCAATGAGGTTCCACCAGGCTTTCACCGAATGGACCGTCACCCAAGCTGTAGGGTTCACATCAACCAAGCCAAGCCAAGATTTGATCATTTCCCAAACTCGAACCGTGTAGCGGCATTGGAAAAGGAGGTGAGCCGCGGTTTCCTGAACTTGCTTGCAGAGGGGGCAGCGATCACAGTTAGGCCATCCACGGCGTTGGAGCCTGTCGGCCGTCCATATCCTATTGTTGATCACAAGCCAAGCAAAGAATTTGCATTTGGGGGGAGCCCAGATCTTCCACACCAACTGTTGCATGTTGGAGTCAACTAAGCCCAGGAACTGGACCTTGTAGGCCGAGGACGCGGAGTAAGAGCCATCATTAGAAAGCTTCCAAGAGATAGAATCAGCCACGTCGGGGTTGAGTTGCACCACAGATAATTTCTCCCAAAGGTTGACGAACTCGGTCAGGTGTGTAGCGGAGGTGATCCCATCTGTTTTGACTTGAGAGACCCAGAAGTTATTATCCAAAGCCTTCTGAACCGAACATCCCCTTCTTTTTGATAGGTCAAAAATCTTCGGGGCGATGTCTTTGGGTCTCATGCCATCTAGCCAAGCAGACTCCCAGAAGGAAGCACGAATACCGTTGCCAAGCAACACGTTGGTGGCAGCAGCAAAAATGTTTTTATCATTCTCATCACAGGGGTTGCCCAAGCGAACCCACGGCTTCACCGGATCCAACCATTCTGCCCAAAGCCATCGGATACGAAGCGCGGACGCAAACTTCCTCATATTTAGGATACCTAGCCCCCCATGGGCCTTGGACTTGCAGACCTGTTCCCAGTTGATCTTGCATTTGCCACCGGTGACCTTGTCACAACCAGCCCAAAGGAAAGCACGCCGAAGAGAATCAATCTTTTCCAGAACCTCAATTGGAAGGTTTAACGCTGTCATATAATAAATGGCAATGGCCGTGAGGACAGACTTGACCAGCACAGCCCTTCCTGGAGCAGCCATTAGCATGCCCAACCATGGAGAAATCTTGGACGCAATCTTGTCCTCCAGGGGCTGAAAGTGAATCCTATTCAACCTCTTGACCGACAAAGGCAGCCCAAGATACTTCATCGGGAAGGTAGATCGGTTAGCCGAGAAGGGATGCAGAATATCATCAAGGTCCAAGTGATCACATCTGATGGGGGCAACCATGCTTTTAGAGCAGTTTGTGATCAGGCCAGTGACCTCACCGAAACAGGCAAGGGTTTCCGCAAAAAATTTGACCTCGGATTTAATTGGCGCAAGAAAGACCGCAGCATCGTCCGCATATAAGGAGGCACGGATAACCATCGCATTTCCATCAAGAGGGTGCAACTTGCCTTGCTCAGTGGCCTTTTGAAGGATATGATGCAGAGGGTCAATTGCAAGCACAAAGAGGAGGGGGGAGAGGGGGTCCCCCTGTCTGAAGCCACAACCTTGTGATATTGGACATCCAGGAACACCATTGAGAAGAACCCTCGACGAGGCAGTAGACAGGAGGGCCGAGACCCAGCCTCGAAAGCGAGGTGGGAAGCCCAGGTGGTTCAGCAAGTCGAGGAGGAAGTCCCATCTGACCGAGTCGAATGCCTTTTTGATATCAAGCTTGAAGAGCAGAGCCGGGGTTTTTTTGCGGTGAAAGCGTCGGGCCAGGTTGCGAACGTACATAAAGTTATCATGGATACATCTTCTTTTGATGAAGGCGCTTTGAGCTTGGGAAACAAGGTCATTCATGTGGGGAGCCAAACGGTTGGACATGACTTTGGCGATGATCTTCGCGATGGCATGAATCAGACTAATGGGGCGAAAGTCAGAGATGTCTTCAGCACCATCCTTTTTCGGAATAAGGGCGACATCCGCAGTGTTCAACCAGTGCAAATGGGAGGCATGGAGATTTGAGAACCGGTTTATAGCCAGCATGACATCAACCTTAATTATGGTCCAACAAGATTTGAAGAAGGCCCCGGTAAAGCCATCCGGACCCGGTGCCTTATCGCTTGGCAATGAAAAAACTGCGGTTTTGACCTCCTCCTCGGAGATGGCCTCATCCAACTCATGAAGGTCGCAGTCTGGAATAGGAAGAATGTCCCAGTTGATATCTGTTTTGCGCGCGGGGCCTTTTTTAGTGATGTTCTTGAAGTGACAGTGGATAATGTTCTCCTTAAGCTTGTGTTCCGTGACCCAGCCACCGTTGTGCTTGAGGCGGTGAATGAAATTTTTTCGCCTACGATGGTTGACCCGCAAATGGAAGTAGCGGGTGTTAGCATCTCCTTCTTTCAGATTAGTTATCCTCGAATTTTGCCTCTTTCTTGATTTTTCCAAAACAGCCCACCCAATGATCTTCCTCTTTAACCTTCTTCGAATATCACATTCATCATGGGAGAGTTCTCTATGTTCCTGGGCCAAATCGAGACGAAGGATCACCTCGAGAGCCATGTGAAGCTGGATCTTTGCGTTTGAGAAAAGAGACTTGCTCCAGGAGCGAAGTCTAGCAGCTGTAGTCTTTAGCCTGTGGAAAAGCCTTTGGTATGGCTCCACATGAATGGAGTCCTCAGCCCAAGCATCAGCGACAACCTTTTTGAATCCGGGCATCTTAGTCCAGTAGTTCTCGAAGCGGAAGGTTTTGGGTTTCCGCGGGCCATCGTCATTAGCCAATAGTAACGGGCAGTGGTCAGAGAGCGAAGATGATAAAGCATGCAGAATATGGGAGCCGAACTCGATATCCCAGTTATCGTTGCAGAAGAATCCGTCGAGTTTACACAATGTTGGATTAGAGCGCTCGTTGCTCCAAGTGAACTTCCGGTTCTGAAGATGAATCTCTTTTAGTCTGCAATTTGCAAGAGTGTTTCGAAAACGCACAAGACGGCTACGGTCAACATTAGCTCGGTTTTTGTCTCTAGCACGGTAAATTTGATTAAAGTCTCCATTGACAAGCCATTTTGTTCCATCAGGCGGCTTCTGGGAGGTAAGCTCGAGGAAGAAGTCGTCTTTGTGGATGCTTCTGGTAGGTCCATAGACCGTGGTTAACTTGAAAGTCTTTGCATCTGAAGCATTGTTGAGAGCAACCGTAGCAGAAAGAAAGTATGTGCCATACTGAACACTTGAGATGGTTACCACAGAGTCGTCCCACAACAGTAAGATTCCACCTCTAGTTCCATCCGCCGGTCTGTGTGCGAAGTTCTTGAGGCGGTATCCTCCCAGGTAGGCAGCCACATGAGGGTCGATGGTCTGGAGTTTGGACTCCTGGATGCAAACTAGATGGCAGGAGGAGGCAGCAATTGTTTCATGGACGACGGACTGGCGATCTGGACAGTTTAGACCACGAACATTCCAGCACAATATAGCAAGGTTTTGTTCTAACATGATTGCACAAAGATTACATCAGTACAGTGCTCAAGGAACCACAACGACAACAATGGTCTCGCCAGGACCAGCAAAGGCAGCACTATGATGCTGCAAACAGGCGTACATCTAGCAAAATTCAGTTCAACTATCATCAGGAAACTAAGCTACAAACTGGGACTAAGTAGCAAAGCTCAGGCCTCAGCCGCGGCAGCCTCGCTTGAGTCGGGTCCTCCTTCGCCTCCATGCTGCATCAGGGCTTCTTCTACCGCTGAGGAGAGATCACAGTCCAGCTGGAATAAAGCACGCAAGGCCGCGACAGCAATATCAGGGAGACGCCCTTGAAACATATCGGCAAACTTAGCAATTGCCGTCTCTGTGACCTGCTCCCCATCAGCAAGCACCCCCATGCGTTGACACAGGAGTTGTTCAGCGAGCCTCGCAATGGGCATCGTCCTCTTCTTAGCACCAAGTCTGGGACTCTGACGCGGCAGTTGAAAGCCAGTGACTCCAGCCAGCGTCTTCCGGCGAGCGGTAGGACGTCTTGGAGGTGTCGATCTTGGTGGGGGAGATGGTAGGAGCGCTGGCATGCGAGGGATAAAAATTGGAGTGGCAATCTCTCTTTCTTCAACCGCAGTTTCAAGTTGGACAGTGGAGGCATCATGGATTGGTGTTTGATCTGAGCTATCACCGTGGTTATCATCTTCATGCGCAACTATCTCATCTTCAGGTTGAGCAGGAGACATCACTGTAGTGTCAAATTCCCTTTCTTCAACTTCGGCTTCAGGTTGGACAGTGTAGGCAAACTGGGTTGGTGTTTGATCTGGGCCGGTACTATGCTTTTCTTGAGCTTCATCTTCAAGCACCACAAGCAAATTTTTAGTTTGAGCAGGAGAATGAGCATTGCCTTGTGGGGGATCAAAACTGTTGCACTTGTTACTATCTTCAGGACCAACTTCAAGGCATGGTGGAGGTGTTTCCATGGCAAAATCAGACGTTGGAGTTGGGGAGGCCAACACAAACTCCGGTGTAGTCGCAGGGTTCATCCCAGGAGGCACATCATCAGGCGTGGCAGAGATCTCCAGAACCGTGCCATGCTCTTCACCAAGTGTCACGGAGGGTTGGATCTTAGAAATTCTGCTTGCAGTACCGCAGAGCCATCCTAGACCACGCCCAGCAGTGTGATCTCGATCACGTCGCTGGAGGTGGTACGCGGGGAGGGCGGCAGTGAGCGTCCACGGCTCACCGTCCTGCACCCCTCAGACGAGACCTCCCTGGGAGAGTCGCACACCCGGCGTCGACCGTCACGCCCGCGGTCTTCGCGCCCACGATCAGCGCCGCGGTCATCCCGGCGTCCATCATCACGGCGCTCAGGATCCCGAGAACGACTGCGAAAGAGGCCCCGCCAGGAGGAGGACCGCGGTCTGTCGCTGTCGCGTCCACGCCTGTCCTCCCTGTCACGATCATCATCGCGTCGGTGCCGATGGTCGTCATCTCGGCGTCGAGGTGGAGGTTCATGGCAGTCCCTTGCCCTGACCTCGCTGTCCACCACACCATAGCGCCAGGTGAAGGGGTCTGTGCGTGGGCGGCGAGGGATGTTTCCAGCGGCGTCGGGAGTGTAGTCCTCCAGCTTGTCGAGGTGCACGATGGCGCGGCGACGAAGGCCAGCGTGCCCAATGGCCGAGGACGGAGCTCCACCCACTCCAGTGGCCATCCGGGGAGCGATGGTGACGAGCTGCACCTTGGGGATAGCTGATGGATTCGCTGACCAAACCCACAGCTTGAGGCAAGAGGCATCTTCTTGCCGCAGCGTAGCGATGTCGAAGTAGTGGAGGAAGGTATCCGGACCAAGCACTTGAGCTGCCACGGCTTCGGACCAAGCATTCAGGGGAATGCTCTCGATGCAGAGGTGGACATGGTAGTTTGCCCGGACCACGTCGGCGTGAGCGTCAAGGCGCCAGTTGGTGGAGTGCAGGTCCAGGCCGTTGTGACGGAAGCGCCCCTCCGTCGTCACCCTGTCTCGCTGATGCTGATAGTCGAACACGGCGAAGAAATCTTCAGGAAAGTGGGGAACGACCTTGACATCTCTGATCCCGAACTGCATGTCGATGGCTTCCTTGATCTCAGCAGCGCTCACCACCGGTCTTGTACCGCCAAGCCAGATGAGGGCGCCCAGGGATGCAAGGGACGCCGCATTAGCATCCATCTCCGGGGTGGAGACGATGACCACACGGCCCTCCTCAGGCCGCAGCGACGAGTCGCCAACGCGGAGCGGCTGCCTTGACATGGCGCGCGGCGGCGGCAGCAAAGCAGGCGATGCAGATCGAGGCGTGGCCGTCGCAGGAACCACCAAGGGGGTAGCAGAGGAAGGCGAGGTTGATGCAGGGGACAAAGGGGAGGGTGATGGGTCGTTGGTGCAGCCCCTCGCCCTGTGTCTGATTCTTCTACAGCGACGGCAAGTGAACGGATTGCGGCAGTCCACCTTACAGTGGCCTTTGAGGAGGCAGCGATGGCATTCGCGGTCCTGGAGCCTGACGAAATCCTTCGTCCGCTGTGGAGGGGAATAAGAGGATGGGGCTTTGCGACTTGAATGCCGGTTGTTGGGACGACCTTCACGCCACCAGTACGCTGGACGCACCAAATGCCATTCAAGAGCTGAGGAGACCTGTCTTGAATTCTCCTCTGAAGGCGTAGGGCTCGAGGGCGCGCTGCAGTTCGCACGCCGAGCAGCAGCCTTGAATGAAGCCGCTGGGGCGGACTTAAGGCATGGCCGGTGGGCGCCATGAATCGGGGGAGGCGGCGTAAACTCCAGGAGCTCTGCATTAATGGCAAAGCTTACTTTGCGGGGCAGCTCGGCCTCCTCTGGAGCGCCCGCAGAGACCTCGGCAGGGGCCTGGACAGGCAGGGACCGCAGATCTGGGCGGACTGCGACCAGCTGGGGGAAGATGGATGCCACCAGATCCGGGCGCAGGAACCGCGGGGACGGGAACCCCGGAGGGAACCGAGGGGAGGGCGAGGCTGAGGAGGCGTTGGGCGGGGAGGCCCGAGCTGTAGCGGCTGGAGCAGCGGCGGCGGAGGTGGCTGCGGGCGCCGGAGTGGCGCGTCGCAAGAGGGTGGGCGCTGGAGGCATCCTCCGTGCGGAAGGAAGGTACTTCAAGTCTCTATATTTTGAGCTTTGTAATTTGAATAGGAAAGTCGTGAACACAAAAGGAATTATGTGATCAATGGATCAATTCTAATTAACGGTTGATGATTGTGCCCCACCACCCATATCAAAATATTGTAATTTGAATCTTTGAAATTTCATCAAATGTTTTTACTGTACGGATTTTCTTTATTATTTCTACTTTTCTTTAGGATGAACAGGTGTGGCAACGCGCACATTCATGGTCTAGTATCCAAATAGGAGCCCCCCACTAGCTAATTTTTTTTGGCCTTTCACGCAGCCACGTCACCCACATTATTATTAGCCATTGGATCAACTATGAATGCAATCCGTTCTTCCAGCACTAAACTCTCGCTGCGTGTATCGACTTCCAGCGCTTGGGGGATGTAGTAGTACGAAGCTACCTAATGTGTGCACGTGGGCTGCCCGCGCCAAGTACGTGGGCTGTGTAGCCCGTGGGTGTTTGCTAAGTCAATATGGTACGTGGGCTGTATAGCCCATTGGTGTCAATGGTGACGCAGGTCGCTCACGCCTCACGGGCTACGCCATGATTTTGGCGTGGTAGCCATCGGCCACGATCCAAACGGCCCCTGAATCGCCGCGGCTATCTCTTCCGCTGCCGCCGAGCATCTTCCAAACGCAAATGCTTATGAAACCGCAACATTCATCGCCCCTCATTACCTCACCCTCCGTTACCCGAAGAAAAAGCGAGATTAAACTGCACACCCACCGCCTTTGCGTACAAAACCTGTCTGTGCTACCATCCTCCTGTACCGTCGGTTGTCTGCCTCTGTTCCAATGCTACTCCGGGCACGGGTCGGGACGCGGTTCCGTTGCCGAGCACCCACATCATCAAGAAGGCACGTCGTTGCTCTGCTTCGGACCGCCTCCGATGCCTCTCTGATTGTGTGAACATAGGACGGGCGTTCCGGTGCCGCACATCCATAATCCCAGATTGCCGAAGAAGGCACACAACCGCTGAGGCCTCCGTGCGACGTTGCTATGCTCCCGCGGCCGCCATCCACGGTGATGACTGATGAGAGGCGAGGAATCCGACTCAATCAACAAATAGGACTTCCAAAGGGACTGGGACTCGGCCTTTGGGGCTAGCGCATCAGATTATCAGGTGAGCACCTCCGCTCTTAATTTTTTTTAATTGTGGATATGCTTCTGTGTGGTCGGTCATTATGATTGTCGCTTTCCTGTCACTTCCCGGTCCCTATTCTGCAGTCCGCAACCCTCTCGGGTCCAGGCTATCAGGCCAACTCCAACGCGCGACCCCAAACGGACGTCTGGTTCGTCCGCTATTTGTTCGTTTGGGGCAAGAAAACGGACATGGCCGTCCGCTTGCGGTCGTGCAGGCATCGGTGCACCCAACGGGCACGCCTCGCCCCAAACCGTCCGGGGTCGTGGCTTTCTTATTTTTGCCCCAAAAATAAAGAAAGTAAACTTGCAAATAATACGAAAACATGAATATAAACATAAAACGTCTGTACACCCAAACGTCCATAGTACCACAGGTCTTAATTAAACTAAAACTTAATAAAAGGCATAAAAAAGTAGATAAAGGCCGTCGCGGGTGGCCGCCGTCGTCTTCAGGAGTCGCCATCCCACTCGTCGTCGTCGCCGGTGAGGTCGACGTAGAGCGGTGGCTGCCACAGGTGTGCTCGCGGCCCCTGCCAGACCGGTGGCTCCTGCGCTGGAGGTGCCTGCACCACCTCCTCCCGTGGCTCCTGCTCGTGCTCTGGTGACCGCGGCGGTGTGGCTGACTATGGGCCGACACCCACGAAGTCAGTCATCTTCGGCGCCGTGCACGACCAACAGCACGCCTGGCCTAGCAGACGAGGGTTCCACGCGGCGATGGGCGCCTCCTCCAGCACCTCCTCCGGCACCTCCTCCTTGACGTCGATGTCCATCTCCGGGATGGCCACGTCTCCGGCCGCCGCCAGGGCTAGAGCGGTTTCCAGGCCATTCCATTGCTGCTCGTCGTGCGTGTTCATGGAGTCCTCCATGACACGCCTCATGGGCCGGGCCTCCTCCTCCTCGGTCATGAGCGGTGGCGGTGGCGGAGACGGGGACGGAGAAAGCATCGGCGTGATGCCGCGCACACGCCTACGGCCCCTCGTCTGGGGAGGGCTGTCATCGGCACGAGAAGGACGCGGCGGCGTGGGCTAGGAGGACGTCCGAAAAAAAAGGATTGCCGCCGCTGGTCGTGCTCGTCGCGGAGCCAGGTGTCCCATAGTGGCGAATCTATGGCGTACCTGGAGTCCGCCAGTAGACCCGGTGGGAGGTGCCGGCGCCGGCAGTTGATCTCCTTGCGGCGGGCGCGGCCGCTCGCAGGCACTGCATGGATCGGCACGCGGTCGGCGGAGAGATGCCAGTTATTTGGCAGGTGGACATCTCCTCACGGCATCGGCGTCACCGTCTCCCAGTAGCGACGACATACATCGACATGGATGTATGGCCTGTCCCGATGCCCGGCGGCTGGCGGCCCCATCTGGAATGCTGGCGGCGCAGGTGGCGGAGACAGCGGAGGAGAAGGCTGTGCGGGCGGGGCGGATCTGCTGGAGCGGCGTCGGCCCGAGGAGGAGTTGGCCTCGCGGTCGTGCTTCCCCTTGATCCAATGCCAGCCCATGGCGCCAGCGGCGAGGTGGGCGAGCGGGCGCGACGGCGGAGAGGTGGCTAGGGTTTGCTCATGTCGGTAATGGAGGAGGCAGGCCGACTTAAAAGTGGAAGCTGTGGACTGGCCGGTCCACAACTTCCACATTAAGAAGGACGGCGACCCCCACGCCCGTGTCAATGACAGCCGGGTCCCGCCGTGCATGTGCATTCAATTTGGGCGGTGGAGGTAGGTGGACGGCCGCCACGCGTCCCATGGCGGGCGAGGTGCCCGTCCGTTCGGCGTCCATCTGGACGCAAACCGGGCGCAAGTTTGCACCGGAAATGGGGCGGGCCGGACACAAAACGGACAAAAATTGAGGATGCGGCCACGCGTTGGGCCGTGTCATCTGTCTGTTTTGGCCCAAACGGATACGGGCGGACAAGATGGGGTCGCGCGTTGGAGTTGGCCTCAGCTCCATGTGCACCCACGTAGATTTGATGGAGATGCTCTCTCACTTAGACATAAGGTAACATATATCATTCTAGATTATATAATGTGATTTTGATTTACTTTTTCCCATTTGTCTCACACAATTGTTTGATTACCTATATATGTCTCTGAATTTCTGATGCCTTTTCAGATATGGAGATGCTCGTTCACTTGGACATGAGGCAATATATCTCATTTTAGATTATACAGTGTGATTTTGAAAGAAAGAAAAGCATTCGTTTTACACAAGTGCTTGATTGCTAATATGTGTCTCCTGAATTTTTCATGCCTTCTCAGCAATTGTATTGATGTGTAATGACATCATTCCTACCAAGGGGTTGCCAAAATTGCAAGTAGGTTATGTTATACATATCTTGGTAATGTCTCTTTTCTTGCATCTGGATATAATTGATTTTGGTGGTAGTCTGAATTTTGTTACACCCCAATTAAGCTTTCACTTTACCATCTTTGTAGCATCTTATGATACGTTGTACCCATTGAGGTGCAGTCCCTTTTTCTACAAATTTGGAATTATGTTGGCTCTGAGAGCAATTACTATAAAGGTTTGCACTTTGTTCCGTCAAACAGGGTACTGTACAAGTGTTCTTCCCAATAAGTCATCATTATATAATGCTCCTCTTCCCAATATATAGAACCATCAAAATTTAATATATGCTATTTTTCTTTGCTTTCTAACGCTCATGCAATGAACCGAGGTGACGAAAATACATTACTTTGGTACAATACATATATGTGCTTCCATGCTCTGTTAATAATTCAATATACTATTGCTAATTGTCCTATTAGTATAAAAGTTTGTAGTTTTCTCCATCAAACGGGTCACTGTACCAGTGTTCTTACCAATAGTTCATTATAAATAACTGAAATTTTAAGCCATCGATTGATATGCATTTGCAGGGATTATGATAGATATAGAAGCATAAAAAATTGAATATATGCTATTCTTTACTTATGAACCGACTCATGAAATGAACTAGGTAGCGAAATACATTACTTCTACAATACATACATGTGCAATAATTTTTTCTGATAATAGTGAGAAATAGTATTGTTAATTGCCCTAACTATTCCTGATTTTGCATTTGTCGACACATTTTTCCTGCACTTTGCATCTTGCCAATTTGGAGAAGGCATGCTAAATTGTTATTACGCCCATCTATGGTGTGACCTTTATGTATGCTATTTACTTTCTTTGTTCCCTTCATGCATCGGAAAAATGCACACTGTTCTTCCTTTGATGATTTTCTTACACTTATTTATTTGTGGCAAAATGTGGCAAAAGTTTAAATAGGCACATTGTTTTGTTGCTTATCCGAAAGGAATCGGCTTTAGAAGCTCAGGTCAGTGCTTTGAATTTTAAAGAATTATTTCCTGTTAGTAATGTGGTGTCCACATCTTATGATGTTTTGATCCACTATTGGTTTCAGAACTAAATGCAAAATTTGTTTGCGCGTCGATGCAGTAGAGGAAATATTTTGCAAGCAGTTCCATGCAATCAACATTGACGGAGATCCATTCATAATTTATTTGTGAGATCCCATAACTGAACTGAGACTTTTTCCCATGGATTTGTTAGAGATTCTCTGTGCAATTTTGGTGTTCAATATAGCTGCTTGATGCTTTAGAATATACCGTGCTTCATAGCTGATCGATGCTTTAGGATATGTTGTGCTTCACACATGCTCGATGCTTTAGGATAGGTCGTATTTCACAGCTGGAACACGCTTCACTTAGTTTTACTTTGTTTTGTTATAATACTCCATATAACACACATGATTGTTGTTATTAATTCAATTCCACATTGTTTTAAATAGTTGCAAATTTAAATATGGCCCTTTTTTGTTAAAGTAGTGTCAAATTAATTGTTGTGGTTAGCTAAATTGATTCCAAATTTCTAAATGAAGTTTTGGTTTTCTAGATAACATAAAACTATCACATTGATGCAGATGATTTTGCACCAAGAATGCTAGGGGTCTGGACTAATTGTACCTCGCATTTCTCATACATCCTTTGTATCTAAGACTTATGAGATTCATTATTTTGTGTCCACATAAATACACGAGACATCTGGAAAATGTTTTTCTTATATTTCCATGTTGCTCAATATTCTATGATTGTTTGTCTCTAATTCTATAAATAGATATCTCTGCATTTCTATCCCACAGCAACGGGCGGGGTATCATCTAGTTCTTGATATGCTTGAGCATCCCATTGCACCAATCCTAGCAGGTAGGCTATTCTTAAGGACTTTTAAAGATGCCATTAACATTTCTGTAGGGAATGTGAGATTTGATATCCCATCAAATGATCCTTTCATTAAACACTTCCCCAAGAAAAATAAGACGAAGATATACATAGGAGACGATATCACTCTAAGTGTCCACCTCGTCGGCGTCGAGGTGTACCGGGGACGGCGCTGGAGCGTGGTGACGATGGTGATGGATCGGCGATGGCGCCGGGGCGTGGTGATGGTGATGGATCGGCGACGGCGCCGGGGCGTGGTGATGGTGACGGATCGGCGAAGGCGCCGGGGCATGGTGATGGTGATGGATCGGTGACGGCACCGGGGCGTGGTGATGGATCGGCGACAGCGCCGGGGCGTGGTGATGGTGATGGATCGGCGACGGCGCCGGAGCGTGGTGATGGTGATGGTGGATCGGCGACGGTGCCGGAGCTTTGTGATGATGGTGGTGGATCGGCGACGGCGCCGGAGCTTTGTGATGATGATGAGGGCTCGGCGCCGGGGCAAAATGGCCATGATGGTGAGCGGGGCTCGGTGCTTGAGTAGGCGTGCGGTGGTGGTCCTCGTGCGCCGAGGAGAGCACGACCAGCGGGGCCAACAATAGTGCCATCACTACGATGGTTGGCGAGAGAGGAGTCATCATGGTGAGAAGCTTTGGGAGTGGTGATGGTGGTATTGTTGCTGTGGTTGTGACAGTCGGGGAGCATGTTTATATATAGTGTCGAGCATGTGTATTTGGAAGAGGGGATTAGGTGGCAAGTATTCAATAGCACACATTAATGCTTACTATAAAAATGAGATTTCGATTGATTCGTTTCTGATCGTTGAATTCGCTACATAGGAAGGAAATAAATCGATGCCAATTATTCATATCGCTGGCAGCATTACACGATGAACATATGGACATATCACTGTGACCTGTCAAATATCGTGTGAGCTATTGAGTATATATACGATATTAATATTGCTTCCCATGGAGAATCTCGACCATTTATTAGAAAAACGTAATTATGACATGATTAATATTATACACATCAACCATAAAAAAAAAGAGGAAAAAAATCTATGGTGCTTACAGCAGACTGGAAGCATCACGGGTGATGGCCAAGGCCCAAGGGCCGTATGATCTGGCAAGGTGCTGTTTGGAGCCAGCCCAATTCTGTTGCGCAGATCAACCGACGGCTCTGGGCATGCCATGCGATGAGCCCGAAAAAACTCCTTTAGGGTGATGGTAAGATTGTTGGACTAACTAACGATGTGGATGATTTAGAAGAAAGAGCTTGTAGCATGGAGGCACACATTGCAAAAATTGTAGGGAACAAATATTGATTTTAGCTAAGTTTGGTAGAAAGACGGAACCTAATCTGGTTGAGACTGTCCAGATGATGGATATGTGAGTCATCAGACGTTTTTGTTGTTGTTGCAAAAACACCCCCATCGTGTCAGCCAACTCTAGTGACAGGGGGCGATCCATTCGCACCATCACGACCTCCCGTTCTCTTGTGCTCGTTGTCTCGTCGTCGCCTGATGGCCTACCAGCGAAGTCCGGGCGGGGCCGGGGATGCCGGCGGCAGGGCACTTCCCTGCGGCACCATCCCTCATGTTCTCGTTCCCGTCGATAGTTGTGGCCTGCGGGCGACACTAGTTGGTTCTGCGGGGACTACAGTGGTGGGGTTGTGGTGCTCTCCAGCAGGCGGGTGGCGGGGGTCGGTGGTGTTGCGGGAGGTCCCGGTGTGTGGTGGGTGGCGGTGGGCTGGCATGCTCAGGGTGGTGGCGCTCTGGCACTTCCACGCGTCGGTATCCTTGGGCAGAGTGAGGTGGTCTCCTCATTGCGTAGGACAGGGGAAGCTCACGCCAGGCCAAGGCCAGCATCAGCGGTGGTGGCCTGCAGGGTATCCATCAATCGGTGGCGTCCTAGATCTAGTGTTAAGTTGTCGTAGGCCTCGAGGGCTGGATCAGATTTGGCCGGGCCACCGCTCCATTGGCCCATCTTCTAGGGTTGCCTTAGCGATGATGCCGGTTGACCTCTTGGACCCACACCCCTGATTGTGGTTGGGCTCTCCGTGTGTGAACCGACATCATTGATGTCTAGTCCGGACGAACGACAGTGCCACTCTAACATTGTCCTTGTTTTGGTGCTAGGTTCTCGGGCACTTTGTTTCTTCATTGGTGTTGGTGGTCTGTTTTGGAATATGGGGCAACGACCCCTGATGGCGAGGCTACATGCCTGGCATTGCAGCGAGCAGCATGTCAACGGGCGAGACCCGACCCCGAGCCTGGTAGCCCTAAACATGCTCTGCGAGTCACACTACTTATGGGCCTCGAAAGGAGTCAAGCCAGAAGGACTAAGGGCCCGAATGAGACCCGCCCATGGCTGCCAGCTCTTGTATGAGTCATGTGGGCTCACAAGGGGGCCCAAGGGAAAGGTTTTCCCTGGAGAGGAGGATCATCACGATTCAGAGTAGGAGACGGGTTAGAGAATACGACCCGGAGTCTTCTATAAAACCAGGGACTCAACCTATTATATAAAGGGGAGTTACTGGGACGAAAAAGGACAAGTTACAATTGCTCGAAAGGTAGGTAGCGAAAAGCAAATCCTTTCAATCGAGATCATGATCAATAGCAATCAAGAAGGAGTAGGCTTTTACCTCCACCGTGAGGGGACGAACCTGGGTAAACCTGTGTCCTTCATTTCCGATCAACCCTGTTCAAGCTACCACCTAGTTGTGATGTCTTCGAGACTTAGTCCTTTCACGAGGACATGTGCCGTGACAAAACCACAATAGTTGGCGCCCACCGTGGGGCCAACACATGGTGGTGTTGAGTTCTTTGAGGGAGCTCTTCCAGGGATCGAGGGATACGTGATCGGCTGGATGACGAAGTGCCGGCGTGGGAAGCTCTACATCGATGATTCCGGCTGGGGCCCCGAGGTCGACTCAATCAAGTTTGGATTCCGGGTCCCCTTCAGCAAGATCCACATCTTCATCGGCGGGCCTGACCCAGAGTCGGATGTCATCATCAGTCTCGTTGAATCTGCTCGCCATACCAAACCCGGCTAGGCAAGACCTGGCCGGACTCATGCTTTCATCGTTTTCATCGGCGAAGTCATGTAGGAGAGTGACCCGGTCACCAATTTGGTGTCTGGTGGTGACAGGCTCGTCTACTCTGATAATGAGTCCTCGGATGGAGATGCCGAGTCAGTTTTGCTGCTCTTCAATGAGAAGTTGGGAGGTTACTTTGATGATGAGACCTACCCGGAATCTTACGAGATGGTTCTTCATGCAGTGGTTACATCACTGGGAGTCAGAACTAGCCTCAGTACGATGCACAAGGATGTTTGGTCATGGATCCATCAGCTAGCCGAAACCCGGCTGACACCACGTCGGGTCAACTGATCAATGCGGCGGCGACTACAACGGTAGCACTAGCGGCCGCTGACTCTGGTCGATCCGGTTCTCAGGCTTTAACCTAGATGATGACCACTCTAGGCACGCTCCTTGCTGATCCAGTGACCACTGAGAATGCAGGCATGCGCAACACGAAGATCACAAAGTATCACGAGTAACTGACCAAGATTCAAGATGACATCAATGCAGAGAACACATGTTTGGCTGATGCACGGGCTGAAGTCCTTCAGGAGGCTAAACGTTTGGAGGTGGCAGCAGTTCACCTCAGTTTTCGTGAGAATGAGACGTATGTGGTACATCGGAGAAGGTTTCAAAGCCGGCTTCTGGTAAGTATGGAGCCGACACAATTGTTTGAGACACCACGTGACTTGCCCGCCCCAGTAATACAAGGAGCCGGCGCTGGCACACTGGGTGCAGGACCTGTTACACCCCAATTGACTCAGAACAACCTTCCAAATGATACCCAGTTCTAGCCACCAACTCATCAGCAGTTGCCGGTCCAATATCGGCCCAAGCATTTTCAGACACCTGATGGTCATTACTCAAACCCGGGTGACAACATGCTGGCAGTGACTCATAATCTTGCTGCGATCCCAATTGATGGAAACAGTTCGATAGAGATTGAAGAAAGGAATGCCATCGAGATGCTAAAGACAGCCGTCGTGCAGCAGGCAAACTATTCTCATAGCATGAACCGACTTCATTCCACACCTCATCAGAGTCGCAGTAGGAATCAGCATGGCGAGTCCCCTGCAGTTTCGAGCAGCGCGGTATGTTAGAGGGCACATCAGCTGCAATAAAACCAGCCAACAATTTTTGATGCCCAGGCCATAGTTGATAATGCGCTGGCTCTCCGGATGGCAGGAAATATAGGAGCAGCTTATGTTTAACCAGTGGCACAACCCCCACCCGCCTTGACCCAACAAGCCTTGCGGAATACCAGAGTTACGGGACAAACTATTGGAACGCCATGTTTGGGGCCGGCTCTGTGGAACGAGTGTATGCCACCGGATTTCAAGGGTCCTTGCAAGATCTCTAACTATATAGCTGATCTAGAACCTACTAAGTGGATCGAAAGCTATGAACTAGCCATGGATATGCTCGAAGGTCCAGCACGAACATGGTTGAAGAACTTGCCAGGCAACTCTATTAATAGCTGGCAGGAGCTGAAGGAGTGCTTCATCAAGAACTTACAGGGAACTTGCAAGTGTCCTACAATGATTATTGACTTAGAGCATTGCGTCCAGAGGGATGATGAGTCAGCCTATCATTGGGCACGACGGGCTGCATAGATTATCCACTCTTCTGACAGCATCAGCGCTCAAACAGCCGTTCCCGTGCTAGAATGAAACTATCCAGCCCTTGGTTAAAAAACTTGGACGTTGAAGAGGAAAGTAAAGGAAATGAGCGATCTCATGGATGTCTTGACCAGGTACGCCGAGTCAAATAACACGAAAGATCTAGTCTCGGATGATGAGAAGTCTGGTAAAAGCAAGAAAAACGGTGGCAAGAGTCACCAGCATAATGGCAATGGACCAATACCAATACTGTCTTTAAGAGTCAATGTCAGAATGGTAACTTTAGGAAGCCGTTTTCTAGTAATCGACCTCGTATTTATGAGGAAGCTCTCAAAGGCCCGTGTCCGAAACATTGTGTGGATGGTAAACCGAACAACCACTCCTGGGAAAACTACTTCATCATGCAGGAATTAAAAACAGAGCTTTTCAGAGTCACAATAATGGTGGTGGCAGTGGCAGACACCTGGGAAATCCGGGAGCCGGCGGTTCTAGGGCCGTATTCCAGGGAGCCGGCTTTCAGAGTAATAACTTTCCAGGATCCGGATTCCAGGGGACGGGCGGACAAGGATCTGGATACCAGGGGGCTGGTAATGGAGGATGCGACAATCAACGAGCCGGCCAAAGCAATCAACACCAGGTAGGCCCCTCCGGGTTTCAGAGCAATCCCAAACAATTGAACAATGGACAATATCACGTCTTCATAACCAGTACTTGCAAATGTGGCAGGAAGCTTCAGAAATGGGTTGTTCGTGCCGTCATGCCAGCAATTCCAGAATACTTATACTAGTCAGTGCAACCAGTCATCTGGAGTCGAGAGGATCATTGTCATATCCCTAGAATTTGCTTGTAATCAACTACATCAGTGAGCATCATGCATCATGTTAATTTCAAAGGAATTTGAATTGAGGATTTTTTCAAAGCCTCAGAAATCATTTGTATGATCAAATCAAAAATCTATTCAAATGAGCCCAAGAAAATGTTCCTCTTAAACTTTCAAAATATTGGCAAGAGGTAATATTCAAACAAATATTTTCAGGGGCTGAAAAGTATTTATTTTTGGGACTTTGAATTAATACATAACTATTTGAATTGGATTTATATTTTCTATCAAATAAATATAAGTCCAATAATTCTGCAATTTTCTATGTGGCTCTGGTTTTATCCATTTAGTCCACATATTTAATTTCACAATAATTTAAAATGGTTTGATATTTCTAATCAAATCAAAACCACTGTTGAAAATAAAAAGAAGCAGAAACTTAAAAAACTAAACTTACCTGCCAGTCCAGCCGGCCCAGCACCGAAGCGGCCCATCTGGCCCAAGATGCCAGTCATCTTCGACCCAGCACCAGAAGGACGCCGGGCGTGTGCTCGACGCGCGCTCGCCACCTCCACCCTTCCTGCAAGCCACCCTCGACGCCTTGTTCTCCCTGGACATCACCACGCAGCCCTCTCGACCCCCTGGCCTCCCCCTCGTCCTCATCCTCTCCTCTGCCTTTCTTCCCGCTCATCCCCGTACGCGTCTGAGAGCGTCATCGCGTACCAACGTGCCCACCGCCATCTTCTCACCTCCCCGAGTTGTCCAGCAGCTTCGTCATCCTCTGCTGCAACTCCTCACCGACGAGAACGAGCCCAGACAACCCCCATCATCGCCACCACTGCCTTCTTTACCGTCGGCCGCCGAAGATCTCCACCGTTGATTCACCACCTACCGGCCGTCCATGAGCAGCTGAGCCTTCCGTCCGATGCGCTGTGAGGTCCTGCTGCATTTCCCTCATTCCCCATTGTTCCTCGCGTCCTCTAGCCATTGCCTCGTCAGCACCGAGCTCCGGCCATCGCCATGGCCAGCGAGCCACGCGCCCCCGAGCTCTTCCGCCCGCTCCCGTAGCACCCGCGTGCTCGCTAAGTCCCGAGGAAGCCGTGGAACCCCTCGGTTGGGCTTCCCGTGCACTGCAACGTCGTCTGCTTCATGCTCGAGGCTCCGGCCGCTGCCCAACTCGTTGCTGCCGCCGCTACAGATCGCCCTGCGACCAGCCGCTGCCTCCCTGGATGCGGGCAAGCGAGTGATCCCTCCTGGTGCATTCAACGCGTCCAGCCACCCCCTCTGGCACGAGCCCGAGCAACTTCGGCGATCCTCCGCCATCGGGTTTGGTCGCCGGCGTTCAGTCGTCGACGTGTCACACCTAATTAGCACTAACGACCCTATTAAAATAAACCCCCGACCACTGACAGGTGGGCCACCTTCAGTTAATTAACGTGCTAAGTAAATCATTAGATTTAACTAATCCTATTTAACTCCCTATGTCACTGAGTTATGGGCCCCACGCGTCAGTGTTAACCTTGCCACGTCAGCGTTGACTTGGCCCCACTGGTCAGCCTCTATAATTGACTCTGTTTCACTAACGTGTGGGTCCCACTGGTTAGGTTTGACCAGTTTGACCACGGCTGACCTACTGACGCAGTAAATATTTTCTAGATTTTATATACAACATAAATGATTTATTAATTCCAGAAAATACTTAAAAGTTTGAAAATTCATAGAAATTCAACCGTAACTCCAAATGAAACAATTTATATATGAAAAATTGTCAAAAAATATGAAGAACCTGTTTACGCCATTGTCGTGCGTGTTAAAGCAACTTATACCAGCTGATCATGTCAAATAAATTAAAGGAAATTTTAAATGCTTCTTTTGGAGTTTGAATTTGAATATGTGATTTGAACTTCAACTAACATGGTTGCATTTTGCATTGGCCCAAATCACAACATATTGCCATGAAATAATAATGCATCATATTGTTGTATTGCATTGATTGTGTTCCTTCTTGTTTGCCGGTGGTTGTTCCCTCTCGGTAGACGTTGTTCCATCGATGTAATCGTTGACGCTGATGAATTGCAGTTTCATCTTCAAATGTGCTAGGCAAGCAAACCCCCTCGATCACTCTGATACAATCCCACTCTCTCACTCCTGCTCTCTTTTTACTACACTAGGACAACAACGATTCAACTGTTACATGTTGCGGCAGTTGAAACCATTCCTCTGCATGACCTGTCTTTGCCATAGTAAATAGTTGAAACCCACTAGCATGAGTAGGAGTTGTTTGAGCCATGATGTGCCTACTCATTCATGTTTGCTTGTTATGCCTGCTATGCTTAGAGTTGTGTCAGGTCTGATTCATCTGGTATGGATTGGGATGGTGGTGAACATGTCCTACTATTGAGAGCTAAGTGTGTGAAGACGATTTGGTAAAGGTAGCCATGAGAGGCCATGTAGGAGTACATGGTGGGTTGTCTCATTGAAACTGTTCTCAGGAACGGGGTTCTGTGTTTGTGATCCAAGACAGTTACCACCACACATTGGGAACCTTAATTCACTCTCTTGACTTATTAATCGCCTTGATACCTGTCCAGGAGTTACAACTAGTTTCTGGTGTTTGTAGGATATGTGTTGGAGGTCGTGCGTGGCAATGACCCTAGGGGTGGTCTATGATGCGGTATAGACACTGTGGAACGGTGTACCGAGGCACTTGTTTGGTGGGCTTGGGAACCCTGCACACATCATTTGGGGCTGTAGTGGAAACCCCGGCCGGACTTCCTTGCGGATGGAACTCAAATAGGCAATAAACTTGGACTAGAGTCTTGTGTGGTTAGTCAGGTCGTGGGCACCCTCGCGGGGCTTCCGCTTGAAGGTTGCCGAGTACATGTCGTGTAATGGCGATAAGTGGTGAGAGCATGTGTGAAGAAGTACACCCTTGCAGGGTTATAAATGATCTATTCGAATAGCCGTGTTCGCGGATATGGACTTCTTGGAAAGCTTACATTGTTCGTAAATAACTACAAGTGGATACTCTAAAATGCACAAGATAAGCGTGAGTGCTATGGATGGCCTTCTCGTACGGAGACGGGAGCGAATCCATAGTGCTGTATTGATATGGTGAATATGTGGACTCATGTGCGCTTTCTCACCTCAAAGAAAACACTGGTAGACGTAGTACAGAATAGCCACCGAGTCAAAGTTGGCTTGCTGCAGTTAAACTCCACCACCCCCTTATTGATACTGATGCATATGTAGCTAGTTCTGATGTAAGTCTTGTTGAGTACATTTGTACTCTCGTTTGCTTAATTTATATTTTTGCGGAGGAGACTCCAGTCTCACTTTAGATTCCTGCGACGAGTTCGACGTTGACCGATTAGCTTGGGAATCCTAGAAAGAGGTCTGGTTCCTATGGAGGGTCTTGTATATGACAGGCTTGTCAGCCTTTTTCTTTTGTAGTTGTCTATACTCAAACATGGTTATGCTTCCGCTTGTTGCTTGAATGACTTTGTATGTTGGGTCATGAGATCCATGTTTGTAATATCATACTATGTATGGCTCTCCGAGCCTTTCAAATAAATACTCTGAGTCGTAGAGTTTTGTTGTAATGCTTGATGTCTGCTAGAACTACGTCGGTATTTCCCCAAAGAGGAAGGGATGATGTAGCACAACAACGGTAGGTATTTCCCTCAGTGTTGAGACCAAGGTTATCGAACCAGTAGGAGAACCACGCAACACTACGTGAACGGTACCTGCACACAAATAACAAATACTCGCAACCCGACGTATGAAGGGGTTGTCAATCCCTTTCGGGCAACTATGCCAGAAATTGGCAAATGGACGTGAGAAAGTTGTAATAAATTGATAGATGGATCGCCAAATAAAATAAAGTCCAGCAAGGTATTTTTGTATTTTTGGTTTAATAGATCCAAAAATAAAAGCAAATAAAAATAGATCGCAAAGGCAAATATAATAAAGAAGAGACCCGGGGGCCGTAGGTTTCACTAGTGGCTTCTCTCGAGAAAAATAGCAAACGGTGGGTGAACAAATTACTGTTGGGCAATTGATAGAACTTGAAATAATCATGACGATATCCAGGCAATGATCATTATATAGGCATCACGTCCAAGATTAGTAGACTGACTCCTACCTGCATCTACTACTATTACTCCACACATCGACCGCTATCCAGCATGCATCTAGTGTATTAAGTTCATGGAAAAACGGAGTAACGCAATAAGAACGATGACATGATGTAGACAAGATCTATTTATGTAGAAATAGACCCCATCTTGTTATCCTTAATGGCAACGATACAGACGTGTCGGTTCCCCTTCTGTCATAGGGATCAAGCACTGTAAGATCGAACCCGTCACAAAGCACCTCTTCCCATTGCAAGATAAATAGCTCAAGTTGGCCAAACAAAACCCAAATATCGGAGAAGAAATACGAGGCTATAAGCAATCATGCATATAAGAGATCAAAGAAGACTCAAATAAATTTCATGGATAAAAAGATAGATCTGATCATAAACTCAAAGTTCACCGGATCCCAACAAACACACCGCAAAAAAAAGAGTTACATCTTATGGATCTCCAAGAGACCATTGTATTGAGAATCAAAAGAGAGAGAGGAAGCCATCTAGCTACTAACTACGGACCCGTAGGTCTACAAAGAACTACTCCCACATCGTCGGAGAGGCACCAATGGGCATGATGAACCCCTCCGTGATGGTGTCTAGATTGGATCTGTAGTTTCTGGAACTTGCAGCTGTTGGAATTGATTTTCGTCAACTCCCCTAGGGTTTCTGGAATATTGGGGTATTTATAGATCAAAGAGGCGGTGCAGGAGGCCACCAAGGTGGGCACAACCCACCTGGGCGCGCCCGGGGGCCCAGGCATGCCCTGGTGGGTTGTGCCCCCCTCGGGGCACCCCCCGGGTGCTTCTCCGGCCCATTGGGTGTCTTCTGGTCCATAAAAATCCATAAAAAATTTCCCTGCATTTGGAATCCGTTTGATATTGATTTCATCTGATGTAAAAAACATGCAGAAAACAACAACTGGCACTGGGCACTATGTCAATAGGTTAGTACCAAAAAATGATATAAAATGATTGTAAAACATCCAAGAATGATAATATAACAGCATGGAACAATAAAAAATTATAGATACGTTGGAGACGTATCAATGCCATGTTGTATTTACACATATCGAGCATAATATGTGTATGATATTGAAATGCTTGGTATGTGTGGGATCCGACGCCTAGTTGTTTATTCTTGGTAGCCTTTCTTATGGGGAAATGCCTCCTAGTGCTTTCACTGAGCCATGGTAGCTTGATACTGCTCTGGAACACATGGATTGACCGACATGTGTCCTTCTTTGCTCCTATGTCTGTCCCTACGGGGATCACACGGTGTTTACTGGAGTTCTTTGTAGCCTCGCTATGACTCGGTTACACTCACTGCTGACCGACACGTCCATTGCTGGGTCACGTATGCCTGCCCCTGTAAGTTTGTGCCACCTTGGTTTACGACTAGTCATGTCTGCCCGGATTTTGTCATATGGATGCTAGCGACGCGATCCTATACATGAGCCAAAAGGTGCAAATGGTCTCGACCAAGGTAAGGCTGCAGTCGTGGGGATACCGTGCGTGGGGCAGCAAAGTGATATGATGTGTTACTTTCTAGATGGGTGTGACTTAGGATCGTTGTCCCTGACAGCTTTGGTATCAGAGCCTGACTGCCTTTAGGATTACCAATCTAAACTGGTCAAAGTCAAGTCTAGAAATGCTTTAGTTATATAAGGGAATTGATTGTGGAAGGGAATGTAAGGCTCTTTTTACTCCTTATCCTCGTGTCATTCTGATTCTGAGTCACCCTCCTCTTTTCTACGGGGATTAAGAACTAGGCTTTCTCATCTATCTATCAGGATGATGAGTTACTATACTGGAGACTTATAGGAAAGTTGTTGTCTTCTCGGATAGGTGTTTCCATAAGACTTCGGTACAATGTCGTCAGTTCCTTGCAGGTTGATTCATGTTTCATTCCGTACAACCATTATGTTGTAAGAGTTGTCCCAGGTTTCTACATAGTCCGATGCATTTGCAAAATTCCTCCTTCCTGTTATGATGTCTTTTGGACCAGACTAACCACCCTAATCTTGGTGTTGGGGGTACTTCATTGCCTCGACATATATGTTGAAGTTATTAGGAAACTAGGATATCTTAGAGAACCACCCGGTAACCCAACCTTGTGTAGTGTTCCCAGTGTGATGATTCTGGCCACCATTCTCGAAAGCATCTCATGATGTCATTTAGTTAGTAGGTACTCTATTTTGGGGTTCTTGGACCCAAGATTCGATATGCTTATTCATGCTGACAGAGTTTGCTCGTTCCTTTAGGATATTAGTAACCTTTGTGATAGTCCTCGAGGTTTGTGGTATATCATTCTTCCAATACCATGAACCGCCATAGCAGAAGTTCTTTCGAATCAAAAGATCACAACAAGAGTGCTCTTGATGAGTTATCCATTCTATATTGTGACTCTGCCAATCCTACCTTCTGCATGGGTTATCCGGAAGAAATATGTTGAGGTTTGTTTGACATACTAATCTATGCATCCAAAACTCAGAAAGTTATGTGTTCCTTTGAGTTTCCCTCTTCAGTCATATTCCGCCCTTAGTCTATCAACTGATAGTCAAGACTATGTCATGCATTCGTGTTCATCGGTGCCTATTATTCCTATGGTCCGTCAAGCCATTCTATTCTGGGATGACTAGGAGAAACAAACTCCAGTACCTCATCCATATCTAGGATTGGGTTAAAACAGTTGTATTCCGCAGATCAAAATGCCAATCCAGCTTTTGTTCCGTTCTACCCTGGAGTATTACCCCCTTTATGTCAGGATTGTCATGACAATTGCACCACCTCTCACTAGTACGCGTCGGTGCTATACAAACGGTTTTAAACCCCTTTCCGCGACGGCATTTGGAACCGTCGCCCAGTGAGTGACGGCGATAGGGGGGTCCTTCCCACACGACCCAGAAACCGTCGGGGATATGCCCTCCTGGCACATACGCTCGGCAAAATGAGGTCGTGTGTGACCGGCGAGCGCTCAAATACAGAAATACGTATAGTAGAGCTAAAAAATACAATTATACAGGCTAAATTGTTTCCGGTCGCAAGTACATCCCACACAGTCAGTCCCCGCTAAACGTTTCCGTTCGTATGTACATCCCACACAGTCGCTCCAAGGAAAACGTTTCCGTTCACAGGTACATCACACACAATTTTCCCGTTAAATCGTTTGTGATAGCGTTGCCATTGCACACGATATTAAAAAATTTATCGTTTGCGTTATTGAATGCATCACACACGGTGCATAGAAGAAACTGTGTGGCAAAGGCTGTCCATCACACACAGTTTTTATGTGGTAAAAGTTTGCGCAAGGTGGCCTAACGCAAACAGTTTTCAAGAGGATGTCGTGTGTACAATGGAGATTGATCGCACATGTAGTGGATCCTAAAAACATTTCTGATCTCCACGTCTATCGCAAACGTTTCGCTTCTGCAAACCGTGTGCAGTGTTATCCCTAATTTAAAAATCACATGTTTTGAATTTGAAAGTAGGCAATCACTTATTTCATATCCAACCATGTTTATTACAAATATAGGTTCAACCACGAATGCATAATTCGATGCACAAGTACATATACTGAAGAACTACAGAAGCACCAAGTAAAGAATGATGAACCATAGTTGTACTAAAGACTGTAAAGAGAGAGGTGAAAGACATTCTGGTTGCTGGAGAAGGTGAAGCGGAATGCCCATATTGTGCCCTCCTCCATGTGTAATGCGTGCACGACTCTAGGCCAACCCCTTGTGATGGCTGCCCGTCCATCCTTCACTGTCTTCATTACGACTTCTCGATGCTCATTGTAGTCTGGATGAAATACTTTAACCTTCATTGCATGTCCACCAATCATGTACTTTGTGAGGTAATCTTGAGTGAACTGCTTGGGGAACCACTAGTAACAAAAAAGATTCATACATTGTTGTCTAACAACTCATTATGGGCAGTAAAAAGAGAAGGCTGCAGAGTTTGTAGTTACCATCCTACAGCTCACTATTGTGTTGGATAGAGCATAAACAAACAATTTGATTGCCACCATTCGTATCTTTTTGCTAATAATCCTTATCAGTTTCCTCACTTGATGCTTGTTCATGAATATCTCATTGCGCCATATGCAAAAAGGGTCGATGCGTGGATCCTTGCCAAGGGCATATGTACCTACAAGCAACAAGTCAATATTAGAAGCTAACAAGTGTCCAGGCCTGGATCTATATGCACTACATTATGGAACGACGGGGGGAGTACAAGCCGAGGGATGAAGCTAACCTCGGCGGAAAATGGTGGCCACTCCCGTTGTTGTCCTGCATAAGTAGTGGAAAGGCATGATAAGTACAGCAACCTTAAAATCAAACAAATATAGCAAAGGTAAACAACATCATCTCCAAATGATAGCTTGAATGTGTTGGTTTCAGCATGCTATTAAAGCAGATATAAAATGGAAGGCAATGTTACCGACAGCAGGCTTAACAGCCATCAAATATTGCAATTCAAACTGGTATTGTTGAAAATGAATAGAACGTAGGTAATGCTTAAACATCACACTGGATAAATGTGTAAAACTGAAATAAAGGGCATGTGTTAACTACACCAGGAATAACTGGAACCAAATATAGCCGTTCAAACTGGTATTGATGTAGTCGAGCGGCACAGTTCCGACTTGCACATAATGAACAACACATTGTGAATGACTGAAATAAACAAGGCATAAATGACCAGTATAACAACCAAATATAGCCATTGAAAACTGGACAGAGTCTCACTGCAACCAACCTAACAAGCAAATACAGATAAACATGGCATATGCTTGAAAACTGGACAAATGCTCACTACAACCAACCTAACAAGCAGATAAAGATAAACAAGGCATCTGCTTGATAACTGGACAAATGCTAAAAAAAAGCAACCTAACAACCAAATACAGATAAACAAGGCATCTGCTTGATAACTGGACAAATGCTAAAAAAGCAACCTAACAACCAAATACAGATAAACAAGGCATCTGCTTGATAACTGGACAAATGCTCACTGCAACCAAACTAAGAACCAAATACATATAAACAAGGCATCTACTCAATAACTGAAAAAATGCTCACTCCAACCAAACTAACAACCAAATACAGATAACTAAGGCATCTACTCACTATAAACAACCAAATATAGCCATTCGTGAAACTGAAGTGGACAATTCATACTTAAACATCACATAGCCCTATTGAACAATACATTTTTGCATAACTGAAATAATTAAACACGGCACAGTTAAAGCACCGCACGACAAATGCTACTACAACAAAGGGTACGGGTTGGCAAGCTAGAAAAGGTAAGATTTGCTGATAGAATGTTGCCTCACATTTCATGGACGGGATCCTTCCAGTTGGAAGAGCACAGACCAATGGTGCGCTCTCTGATGTCACAGATGGGCTGTTTCACCTTGGAAGAACCTTCGTGGGTGCCCTCCTCATGGTCATGGTCGATGAGATCTGACTTGGCAATTGAGGATCCCGAGCCGCCGCCGTAGAACGTGTCCTTCAGAAATGACAAAATGGGCTCGATGGCGTATAAAGCTCGCAAATCCTTGACCGCTTGGCGGAGGAGATTAGCGGCAGGGCCGTCGAAGAGATCGACGACGGTTGAACCAGAGGGGTTGGGGATGGACCACTTAACCTGTGGCATGGCCCGCGTGAAGCCGTCGCTGTGGACGAGCTTGATGTCGTAGCCAGCTTTCCCGAGATACAGTAATACGCTAGCCCGCTGACATGAAGCCTTCGGCATGGCAACATAGTCAATGTCTTCGCCGGCTTCCGCGGCGACGTGTTGCTCCGGGATTGACAGGTCAGGGCGAACGGCGGCCACCTCGCCAACGTCCGCCGGAGAGGCCATGATAAACCTGTTCTTGGCCGAACGCTCGTCGGGCTCCCCGGGATACGTGGTCGAGCTTAGGCTGCGACATTCTGGAGCAGGGGATGTGGATCTGGCGGGGAGGGACACCGCATGCCTCATCTAAAAACTCAGGGGAGTGGGGCGATGGTATGGGAATCGCTGGGTAACCTGAACTTTATTATCTAAGCTAGGAGGAACGGGCATACCGGCAGGGGTTGGCGGCGGTGGCCGCGAGCTAGGGTTCGAGGGGGGGAGGGGGCGGTTGGGGGACTATGGAGGGGGGTTGGTGTTTGAGGATACGCCGCGGCTACTGAAAATTTTAGTAATGGTGGGTGGAGATGGTGGTGGACGAGGGAGGGCGATGGTTCAAATGCCTCGGCTACTGCAATTTTACTATAAGGTCGGTGCTGGAGGAGTGTGGGCGACGGTTGAAGTACGACAGCTACTAAAATTTGGGTAAAGGAATTGATGAGGGGCGGGAGTGCCCAAGATCGCGCACGGTCCAATAACAATATGCGTGTATGATAATAAGGAAAAGTGGTGCGAAACCGCCAATTTTTGCAACGCTCAAGGAGGGTAGTTTGTTTTTATATTTCTAGCTAGCTGGTCTATCGAACACGGTGCGTCCTAATTTCCAAATAAACTTACCCGCCTTTATCTTGCACAGGTGGTGGTTTTACAGCGCACTTGAATCACACACGGTTAAGCCAGTAGCTCCACCCTTTGCTCGCGCTTGCGCAGTCGTGGTGATTTTACAACGCACTTGCATTGCACATGGTTGAGCCAGTACCTCCACCTTTGCTCGCGCTTGCGCAGGCATGGTGATTCACAGCGCACTTGTATCATACACGATTAAGATATTATACCCGTGTCTGTTGAGCGTCATGAGAGTCTTTGCAGCAAAAAATAACGTTACAGAGGGTCAGAAGACAACCACGCCAGCATGTGGCCCAAATATATATGAGTGAAAAGGGTGGTCTGTGATGTTCAAAATTCCAATGCACAACTTTGACCGCATGGGCCCACGGTTGGGCGCGTCGTCGAAGAACGATGAGAGGGACCAGAAGTCAAGAACCACGTGGATGTGGCCAAATATATGTAGGAATATTGGGGATGTTTAAAACTTTAAATACACAATGCATAACTTTGGTGTCACCTGCCTCGCAAACCCGAAAGCACCCTTGGATATATATATATATATATATATATATATATATATAATGTTGTACCTAGCTAGGATGCTTGGCCCACCACCTCCCACTTCATGTCAGCAGGGCGGATGCACGTAATGATCGATACTTTGGTCATACATGCATGGCACCATGACCTACCATAAGACGAACCAATGAATCTATCGTTTGGTCGAACGGCAGTTGTTTTTGTCGATAAACCGCTTGGGCCAATAGATTGAACCATCATAAAAATCACATGAGAGGGACAACAAAACCAGCACCTCTTGCATGCGGCCCAAAATGATGTACGTTGGGAAGGGGTGATGTGTGTTTTCAATATAGAATAATGTACAATTTAGATGTGGTGCCTGCCTCTCGATACAGACAAGAACCATGAAGGCAAGGTAGTTAAGGACAAGATACGCAGGGTGTGATGTAGGTCGAACCCAGCAATCCGACCATGTGGGAGGGAATCCTGACAACGCATGAGCTCGAGCTTTGGTTGAGCGACATGTGACGGTGACCGTACACGAACTAGGAGGAATCCATTCATGGCCAACACATACCCCTCATTATCGGTCAAAGGGATGATATATATACACTCAGGGAGCCCACAGATATGTGCGTCGTCACAAAAAACCGCACAAGGGAGACGTGGTCGATCGGAAGACCCCGTATACACTACATGCGGCCCGAAAATATGTATGGGTACGGTGGTGTGTAATGTGTTTAAATCCCAAATGCACAACTTCGATGGGCCACCAACTACATTACAAACCGAACACCGTACCCGACTCCAAGCCTGGTTCAATACGTACGATGTCAGTTTCCCAACTTCGAGGCGGCGGGTGGGGGGGGGGTCATCCCACGCATGCGCTCAAACTTTATTTGATCTAGCATGGGACACATCTATATATATATATATACATCTATACACCTATATAGTGTGCGAATAACTTTGAAAGTTGGTCGTTGGATGAAGCCAATCCGACGGTACAGAGATGGCAAACCCGAGCACTACTGGCCGTTGGATATCATCTACATTCCACCAGATTCTGCCACATGTACAATCTAGAAGACTCCATGGTTGAACTTAAGCATAATGCACAAACCTCAAAACACAAGCACTTCTCCTTTGTTCTCTAGAATCTTCCATATCTTAATTGCCCAAACTTTTTTTTCTAAATGAATTGTCACTTTTTCCATGAATCTTAAAATATTTTTTCTAAAACTAATTGATTTTGGATGGGATGAACTATAAGAATTAAACGAACATCTACATCGTGCATATATGACTCAAAGCTTACATGCTATAGTGTGGTATTTATTCATAATTTGGTTACCAAATCTCATGCGTGCAATGCACGTGTATCTTACTAGTATCAATAGGAAACCATCATGGTCAAACCCTTCTCATTGTTGGGTCAAAAGGATAGATTGTGTGGGGCCCCCTAATTGTCGGTAAAGGATAGTATATATACCTCGGGGTGCGCACAGATATGTGTCGCGTCTATAAGCCGCACAAGGGAGACATGCTCGAGAAGAACACCCTGCCCCCTATACCCTGCATGCAACCTGAAAAAGGTTTATATAATCGCCATGACAGGTCAAGTCAATCATTCTTTAATTTTTTAGAGGAAAAAATAACCCATAAAAACATAGTAGGTTTATATAATCGCCATGACAGGTCAAGTCAGTCATTCTTTAATTTTTTAGGGCAAAAAATAACCCATAAAAACATAGTCTACAAATTAACAAAACAAGGATCCCAAGGTTTATATAATTGCCATGATAGGTCACTATAGAGATATAATATATCTCTATAATGACCGTATCATGGCATTTAAATGAAGCTTGAGATATGCAACTTCCCACCGGGTCACCCATCCTTGGACTACTCCAGCTCGAGCACGCTTAACTTCTGCGTTCTATTCGACTAGGCTATCGGATGGGAAGCCGACCCCTTGCTGATAAGAATTGCCTCCTTGCCATTAAGGCGTTTCACGCTGGTCACTCTATGGGATCTAGTCCCTCCTATCACACACATTTGTGCTCTTAGAAACTGTGTGGGATATTTTACATGGCCGGTGTGTTGCCGCTAGCCTTCAATGAGCACTGACACTGGTAGCGGGAAAACGATGGGAGAAGAGGCGGGAAACCGATGAGAGGGGTGGCGAGAAACGGTAGCCTGTTTTGAAAACCTAGTAGAGAAGGAAGCGTGAGCTAGCACGACGTATGCGCACAGTGCTTACCCATGTACTGCATGTGCTGTCGAAAGGGCTCAGGGTTGCCGTTCGATCTGGGAGCATCCAACGGTGCACACGTACGATCCGTGGGGTTTGGGTTCTGGCCAATCAGAACGCACGACTCAGATCACGCGCGCAGCAGGGGGAAGAATATCATACGGAAACCAACATTCGGTAGAAAACGGTGAAAACCACAAGAAAAAGATGTTTTGAATTTTCAAAAAAAATTGAAAAAAATGCGGGATGTTAAGAGGATGATGTTTTATTGCCACACAAAATTTCAAGTTGAAACACATTACGAGATGTGAGCTATGAAAAAGACAAAATCAGCGTTGAATAGTGCCGAATAGTAATGTCACTATTCAGGGCTGAATTTGTCTTTTTCATAGCTCACATCTCGTAATGTTTTTCAACTTGAATTTTTGTGTCGCAATAAAACATCACCTTCTTAACATCCCACATTTTTTTAGATTTTTATGAAACTTTAAATATGGTTTCCACGAAGTTTTCTTTGAATATCGGCTTTCATGAGTGAACCGTGTGCTATTTGAGAACATTCCGTGAGAAGAATCTCGGTTTTTAAATCCCCGTAAATCCAAAACTAGGCCGAAAATCATGAAACCTGGCATGGTGTCATGACATGTCACTTATATGTCGAGGAATTTTTTTCGTCCATTGTGGCGCAAGTTTTATTACAAGCCTCTTACAAACCGGAGCTTCTCTCAAAGAAGCCTCGTGGTTCCAATAGGGAAACGTGCCCCCCTTGGGGGCGAAACGTAATCACTGCCTTTTTTCACCTTGTATTTTCTTCTACGGGCAACATGGTATGACAGGATATCCGTGCTGAAATTTAAACTTATCCAGGGTTCGTTTGGCCTTTTTATACACCAATTGAGTTTCCTAGGCATTTAATGTCCATAATTCAAATATAAACTTCAAATACATGCTCCAGTTCACCAAAATGGCTAGAAAATTTATACAGGTGTCCTTGGGTGCATGTTTAGGTCCCATGCCAGGAATGGGAACGAATTACAACCGTACCTGCGTCCTGGCTCGTCCTCAAACGTTTGGAATCTCGGTTTTTAAATCGCCGTAAATCCTAAACTCACCAGAAATTCATCAAAGGTGGCATGGTGTCACGTCATGGCACATATATGTCATGGTAGAAACATTTTCCAATTTGGGCCAAGCTTTATTACAAACCTCTTACAAAAACCGGAGCTTCTCTTAAAGAAGCCTCGTGGTTCCGATAGGGAAATGTGTTCCCCTTGTGGGCGAAACGTAATCACTACCTCTTTTCGCCTTGTATTTTCTTCCACGGGCAACATGGAACGACATGATATCCGTGCTGAAATTTAAAGTTATTCAGGGTTCGTTTGGCCTTTTTATAAACTAATTGAGTTTCCTAGGCATTTCATGTCCATAATTCAAATCTGAACTACAAATACATGCTCCAGTTCACCAAAATGGCTAGAAAATTATACATGTGTCCTTGGGTACATGTTTAGGTCCCATGGCAGGAATGGGAACGAATTACAACCGCACCGGTGTCCTGGCTCGTCCTCAAAAATTTCGAATCTCGGTTTTTAAGTCCCCATAAATCCAAAACTCACCAGAAAGTCATCAAAGGTGGCATGGTGTCACGTCGTGTCACATATATGTCATGGTAAAAACATTGCCAATTTGGGCCAAGCTATATTACAAACCTCTTACAAACCGGAGCCTGTCGCAAGAACCCTCGTGGTTTCGATAGGGAAACGTGTCCCCTTGTGGGCCAAACGATAATCACTCCCTCTTCTAGCCTCGTATTTTCTTCTACACGCGACACGGAACAACGGGAGATTCGCGCTAAACTTTGAAATTATTCAGGGTTCGTTTGACCTTTTTTATTCATTAATTGAGTTTTCTAGGCATTTAATGTCCATAATTCAAATCCGAACTACAAATACATGCTCAAGTGCATTAAAATGTCTAGAAAAAACGTACATGTTTCCTTGGGGTGCATGTTTAGGTCCCATGGAACGAATGGGAACGAATTCAATCGTCTCGCCGTCCTAGCCTGGCCACAAACATTGCGAATCTCGGTTTTTAAATCTCTGTAAATCCAAAACTCACCAGGAAATCATGAAACTTTGCATGGTGTCACTACATGGTACATATAATTGTCCAATTTGGGCGAAGCTATATTACAAGCCTCTTACAAACCAGAGCCTGTCGCAACCCTCGTGCTTCCGGTAGTGAAACATGATTGTTGCCTCTTCTCGCCTTGAACTTTGTTTTCTATAGGCAACATAGAATAATAGGAGTGTCGGGCTGAAATTTGAAACTGTTCAGGGTTCGTTTGGCCATTGTATATATATATATTACTAATTACTAAGTTTTCTACGCATTTAATGTAGTCCATAATTAAAATTTAAACTACAAGCACATGCTCCAGTGAAGCAAAATGGGTGGGAAATCGTACATGTGTCATAGGGTGCATGTTTAGGTCTCATTTAAGGAATGGGAATGAATTACAAACTTGTCGTCGTCCTGAAACATTGAGAATCTCGGTTTTTAAATCCCAGTAAATCAAAAACTCACCCAAAAACATGAAACTTGGCATGGTTTCATGACATGGCACAGATATGCCGTGGTAAAAAAAGTCGTCCAGTTTGAGAAGAGGCACACACATTAGTAGCCAACGAAGTCCTTTTTGAAACAAAAAGCTGACACGTTAATATCGCAAACGGTTGTATTATATTAACCGTGTCAAAATTTAACCATACTCGGTGGCGTGCGTGCAGCTGTTTGATTAGACGGGACGAGCGCGAGAAGTCCGCCGTGTAGGCTCGATGGGACGCGTGTGAGCAGTTCGCCGCGCAGGCTCAACAAGACGCGTGCATCCTGTCCGCCTCGCAGTCGCAGGCTCGACGGGACACGTGTGAGCAGCAAGGCCGCCCATGCTCACCGGGAAGCGAGCTCTTTGACCTCCATGCACCAACCGCCGCCCGCCTCGCTCACAACTTCTCCATTAATGGGTTAAATAAAGCACCTGGACGGAGGGTGTTTTCTTGTGATCCCATGGCAGCATTTGCTTTGTTTGTGTTTCCAACTCATATTCCGCCCTAATTTAAATTGCCACATAGGGCAACGGATAATATGACCACAAATAAAATGGCAACGGATAATACGACGACAAATTTACAATGGCGCAGATAATAATTGTCTTACGTATTCCGGATAATTTAAAATGCCACATGCGGCAAAGCCCGGAAGACACGGGGGCAAGAGAAGAAGGAAATTGCAGACAACGATCTGGGTCGCTACTGTCTCTACTCGTCGATGGATCGCGGGGCAACGACATCCTCCAGCTCCTTCAATTCCTCAAGAATTTGCTTGAAAGCAGCCACAGATTCCTCCACCTCCTCCCCACACTTGATCCGGAGCTTCCTCAAGTCACCCATCAGTTCCGCGACGACCGCTGCCAGTGTCATCCTCGAGGCACTGCTCTGCTCATGCAGCATTGCTACCTCTTGAGCACTGCGTTAGTTTTCCCTTGAAGAGGAAAGGGTGATGCAGCAAAGTAGCGTAAGTATTTCCCTCAGTTTTTGAGAACCAGGGTATCAATCCAGTAGGAGGCTACACACGAGTCCCTCGCACCTACACAAACAAATAAATCCTCGCAAACAACCTGATAAGGGGTTGTCAATCCCTACACGGTCACTTACAAGAGTGAGATCTGATAGATATGGTAAGATAATATTTTTGGTATTTTTGTGATAAAGATGCAAAGTAAAATAAAAGCCAGCGAAAATAGCTAAGTGTTGGAAGATTAATATGATGGAAAATAGACCCGGGGGCCATAGGTTTCACTACTGGCTTCTCTCGAGAGCATAAGTATTTACGGTGGATGAACAAATTACTATTGAGCAATTGACAGAATTGAGCATAGTTATGAGAATATCTAGGCATGATCATGTATATAGGCATCACGTCCGAGACAAGTAGACCAACTCCTGCCTGCATCTACTACTATTACTCCACACATCGACCGCTATCCAGCATGCATCTAGAGTATTAAGTTCATAAGAACAGAGTAACGCCTTAAGCAAGATGACATGATGTAGAGGGATAAACTCATGCAATATGATATAAAAAACCACCTTGTTATCCCCGATGGCAACAATACTATACGTGCCTTGCTGCCCCTACTGTCACTGGGAAAGGACACCGCAAGATTGAACCGAAAGCTAAGCACTTCTCCCATTGCAAGAAATATCAATCTAGTAGGCCAAATCAAACTGATAATTCGAAGAGACTTGCAAAGATAACCAATCATACATAAAAGAATTCAGAAGATTCAAATATTGTTCATAGATAAACTTTATCATAAACCCACAATTCATCGGTCTCAACAAACACACCGCAAAAGAAGATTACATCGAATAGATCTCCAAAAGAGAGGGGGAGAACATTATATTGAGATCCAAAAAGAGAGAGGAAGCAATCTAGCTAATAACTATGGACCCGAAGGTCTGAGGTAAACTACTCACACTTCATCGGAGAGGCTATGGTGTTGATGTAGAATCCCTCCGTGATCGATGCCCCCTCCGGCGAAGCTCCGGAACAGGCTCCCAGATGGGATCTCACGGGTACAGAAGGTTGCGGCGGTGGAATTGGGTTTTTGGCTCCGTATCTGGTAGTTTGGGGGTACGTAGGTATATACACTAGAAGGATTCTGGTCTATTGCAACAAAATTTATTGCTACAACCAAGGTTTGTTGCAATAAAACGCAATATTACCACAAATTCTCCGGTTGTGGTAATAGGCCGCACATATTGCCATAACCTAGTTTGGTCACGATAAATACTAAATTTGTTGCAATAGGGGCCTCATATTGCAACGAAGTATGTCGGCGTTGCAATATGGTAGTGGTATTGCGACGAAAAAATTCCGTTGCACGAGGGCAGGCATTTTGTTGTAATAGAGACTAAGATATTGCAATGTCAGCGTGATGTTGCATTAGTTGCACATATTGTTGCAAAAAAGTGGCTACCTATTGCAACAAACTGCATCGGCGTTGCAATATGGTAGCGATATTGCGACAAACAAATTCCATTGCGCGAGACAGTCATTTTGTTGTAATAGAGACTAGGTGTTTCAACAGAATAACTATTTGTGGTAATATTCGCAATATATTGCAATACCGGTGTGACTTTGCATTAGTTACAAGTTAAATAGTGGGAAAATATATTATTTGAATTTATAGATATTAAGTTATGATTTTGCAAGCTTTTAGGAGTAATTAAACATTTTTAATCGTACCAATTTGAATTAACCAAAACAGTGGAAAAGTTTATAAATGGATAGAACACACTTTCTTGATAGGAATACATATTTAATTTGTTAAATTTGGATTTGAAAATAGGCAAGTTGTTGTCATTTTAAAACTACAGTGTTTTCTGCCAAAAACATGGACCTTCCAGATGGAACTCGAAAATAGAGGGTCCCTGGTTTGAAAATTGCCAGATCCAGATCTGGAGCTGAATCTGACCGAGGACTTCTTTAGCCGCAGCCACTGAACTGCGGGCCCGGGGACTTCTTTAGCCGCAGCCACTGAACTGCGGGCCCGGGGACTCACTGGGGCTGACAGGCGTGGGTGACATCCACGGCAACCTCCAGGGGCGATGACAAGTGGGGCCGGCCAGAGCATAGTAAACCCAAAAAAAATTGCAGGCTTTCGCTTGGGCAGGAATTCGAATGCCCATCCACCATGTTGCAGATCAAGGTTCAGACCACTGGGCTGTGCATGTATTTGTCAAATTTTACTTGTATTCTTATAGCAAATTAAAGAATAGGTTGTTTTTAACAAATCTGTGATATGCCAATAAGTAAATCTCAAAACTAAATTGGTTTGGTTGATAATTTACGTAGTTGAATCTCTATGCTTTTTGTTTAAGAAAAAGCAACATGATTATGTTGGACCTACTCTAGCGCGGTGGACCCTGACGCCATACTGTCCAGACTAGTGGGACTTGCCTTGCTGACAACGGGGCCACGCACCGAATGGCCATTAAAACAAGGGAAAAGCTTTCAAACAGCCGGCCGATTTTACGCATCTGTCCGTCACGCGCTACACCGTCCCATGACACTAATCACAACATTTATGTTGGGCGTGTGTTCACACGGGGATACTGCCTTTTCAGTTACATGGCCCTGCACGCAGCGTTTACGCCACTGTGTCTTTGAATTTCAGCGCTTCGCATGATACTAGCCAGCTAATACTAGTAAGCTAGTAGGACACCAAGTGAACTTGAGGACAGACGTAGCTCCTGCTCCTTCCCCATGGCCGACCACACGTTGCTGCTGCCATGGCCGGTAAGAGTCATTGATGTTGCGAGCGCGTGGATGGTTGTTCGGCGAGCCAGCCCGTGATGCTGCAACGACGACGAGGCGATGTTGAGGACGCTCCTGCAATCGCAATTCCGTTGATGTTGTGACAACAACGCCGGTCATGTTGCAACCGTAATGCTGATGATATGATGCGACATGTCGTTGCTAAGGGCCATAGTAAAGGGGCCCAGTGGCGGAGGCTAACCTCGACGGTCTTGCAAACGGTGGCAAGCGACAACTATGCCCTGAAGTTTCGGCACATCATCTTCATTGCAAAAGTTTCAGCAACATTACCTATTTTGCAAAAAAAAAACCATAACATCACCGATATTGAAAATGGTGAAGACAAAAATAATAATTCTGCAACACAATTTCTATTGCAAAAATCCTTCCGCAAGATCGTCTATGTTGCAAAAAGCTGGGAGGCGATCTTATTTTCCGCAACACAATCTCTGTTGCAAAAAATCCGCAGCATGACCTTTGTTGCAAATATTTCCGCAATATTACCTATATTGCAAAAATAAAATATCCGTAACATCACCAATGTTGAAAATGGTGCAGACAAAAAAAAAATTTGCAACACAACCTTTGTTGCAAAAAACATTCCGCAACATCGTCTATGTTGCAAAAAGGTGAAAGAAGATTTTTTTTTTCTGCAACACAATCTCTATTGCAAAAAAATCTGCCACATGACCTTTGTTGCAAAAATTTCCAAAGCATTACCTATGTTGCAAAAAAAATCATAACTTCACCAATGTTGAAAATGGTGAAGACAAAAATAATTCTGCAACACAACCTCTGTTGTAAAAATCCTTCCGCACCATCGTTGATGTTGCAAAAAGGTGAAAGACGACCTTTCTTCCCGTCTGAGCTAACAAACTGCTCTAGGTGTTCCGCAGGAAATTCATTAATCATTTCTGCAGCCAGCCGGCCGATTCGATTAGTGCGCATTGGGCTGATCCGATTAGAGCATTTAAGCCTCTGCACCCGAGGTAATAAATAAAAACAATCCAAACCGTTGGGCACCTACAGATCACACGGCTGGTTAGGCGGCCGATGTTTCTTAATTTCCAGCAGCGGACGCGTAGTGCCGCCCTTAAAACAACAAAATTCTGGCGCGGTGGACCTTGACATTCAGACAAGTTGGACTTGCCTTGCTGACAACTAGGCCACGCACCGAATGGCCATTAAAGCAGAAAAAATAAACAATGTTGCCGGTCTCCACTAGCTTGTGAAACCACGGCACCAATACCAACTTACTGCTGCTTAAACGTGTCTATCCTATTTAACGTGAGGTGCCGAGTGAGCTTGGCCTGGGTGGAGAGGGTAAGGGACCTCATTTCCCAGCGCGGCCTTTTCGGCTGGCACATGCCGGTTCGGACAACCCCTTTTTTATTTCTTTTCTTCTTCTTTACAATAATTCTGGATTTCAAAAAGTTCTTAATATAAATAAATTCCAAGTCCAAAAAAGTGTACAAGAATTCAAAATGTACATGGTTTCGTTTGAGTAATCATAAAAAATGTTCATGATTTTTACAACAAATCGCTTATTGAATAAATCTTCACGATCTGAGAAAACAATTTGGGATTTTTTTTCATGATTTTGAAAATAGTTCGCATATCCAAAAAATGTTCATGAATTCGAACAAAATGTCATTGAATTCAAAATAAAAGTCATGAATTTCTAAAATATGTTCAGAAAATTCAAAATTGTTCACAAATTCGAAAATTGGTCCGAAATTCCGGGAAAACATATCGCTTTAAAAAAATCACTGATTCCAAAAATGTTCATGAGTTCGAAGAGTGTTCATTTCTGAGAGCACTGTTTTTAAGATATTTGAAGTATTTCAATATTGTTATTTTTCCTGGAAGGTCACATATAATGACACGATGTTGAAGGTTTTCTATTTTTATATATATTTTAAAATGTCTTATGTCGTTTTCAAAATGGCAGGCATGACCGTTCGTAATTAGGGATGGAATCTTGTGAAAATTTTGTCGAATCTCTGATGAAATGACTATTCATGTACCTGGAAATGGTTTTTCAAAAATAAATAGCAAACTATGACGCAAGTGTAGTTCAAATTTGACTCGGATCTTATTGGATCGGCGAATTTTTTTTCTTTTTGATAAGTGGATCGAAAGCATTTGACATACAAAAATTTGGTCGATTGTACATAAAATATGGTCTAATAGTTTTGAAAAAATGAAGTGGTGCCATTTTGCAACCATTATTTGGTAGGTTCTTCACCAAAATCCTATTTTGGGCACTCCGAAAATAGAAAAATGGTTTTTTTTGCAAAGAAAATAGAAACTCCCAATACCAACATTGTTTGTCATCCTAATATACAAAAATGTGCACAATATTGGGTCACCTGAACAAATTGCCGGGAAGGAAATTTTTGTATGGAGACAAGAATTAAGTTTCTTTTCCTTTTATAGTAGTTTCTTTTCTAGGAATCAGCCGGCTGATCTTAGGAAAAGATCAGCCGCCTAGCCAGTCATTGATTAGCGTTCATTTTGGCCACACGATTCCTGGACCACGCCATCGCTTTTCATCCGGTGGCCGGCGATGCTCCGTTGCAGCACCCGCGAGGTTTCGCCGACCAGCGATGCTCCATAACAACAAAAAAGATGCTCCGTTGTAGCACTCGCGAGGTTTCGGAGGCCGGTGATGCGCCATTGCAGCACCTACGAGGTTTTGGTGGCCCGACGATACTCCATCGCAGCACCGATGATGCTCCATTGCAGCTCTGGCGGCCCGACGAAGCTCCATTGTAGCACCCCGGCTCGCTGCGTGGTGGTCATGCGTGCCCGGCAGCGGTGGCCATGGGTCATAGCGGCAGCTCGAGCGATCCGACGAAGCTTCATGGCAGCACCTCGACTCATTGCGCGGTGGTCATGCGTGCCCGGCGGCGGCGGCCATGGGTCGTAGCGGCCGGCGGCCCGACGAAACTCTATGGCAGCACCTCAGCTCTTTGCGTGGTGGTCATGTGTGCCCGGCGGCGGTGGCCATGGGTCGTCGCGACCCGCGGCCCGGCGAAACTCCATTGCAGCACCGTATCTCGCTTGGTGGTGGTCATGCCATTGTAGCACCCCGGCTCACTGTGTGGTGGTCATTTGTGCCCGCCGGCGGTGGCCATCGGTCGTAGCGGTGGCGGTCCAAAGGATGTATTAGAGACAACAACTTGCTGCAGCAGAATGAGGGAGTGCGCAGAGCCGAGGAGAGATGAGACGAGATGGAGGCCACGCGCTGGGAGAGGAAGGAGAGATGAGACGAGACGACAAAGACACGTTAGAAGGCAGACGTATGGATTAGAGCATAAGGGAGATGGAAGAGACACGCCAGGATACGTGGCAGCCGAACGAGCCGGCATATTTCTTCCTAGAAATCAGTCGGTTGATTCTAACAGTTTTCCTTTCTTTTAAGGAAAAAATAAAGAAAGAAATAATAAGAAAGAAAAAAAGTGTGAGGTAAAGTCTTTTTTTAGACAAGTGTTAGGTGAGGTCTTTTTTTAGGGTAAACTAGGGGCTTTATTCATGATTCAAAATCTGAGGAATACAAGCAATGTCGAGCAAAACCCCTAGCCACACATGGCGACCCACCGCAAGAGACGCAACTCCTTTAGCTAGCGAGTGGGCCTCAAAATTATTCTCCCTAAATTCGAAACGGAAAGTAACAGAATGAAATAAATTTCTACTAAACTGAATTTCCATGAGGATCGTTTGGTGTTAGGTGAGGTCAGACTCACATTTTGGCGCCCAGAGTTTTGTGTAAGCCCGCGAACGATTTCGTTTGGTTTTCAATCTGATAGCCCGCGAATAATAAATCAAGAAGACCCAGGCCGTGAACGCGAAATCCCACCCACCCACCCCCCTGAGCTAATCTCTCGCTCGTCTCTCCCTCTTCCCCGCATCACTCCTCACCGCCGCCACCACCTACGGCGCCCGATCCCGTCTGATTCCGGCGTCCTCTGGCGGCGCCCAGCACACCACCGTGCCCCCCTCCCAACGCGCCTTCCTCCCATCGGGCCAGATCCGGCGCGCGCGTCCTCCAGCGGCCAAGCGCGACCCTGCCCAGCAGCTAGGGTTTGGGCCAGCACATCGCCGGGCATGGAGCCTCCTCCCGCTGTCTCCTTTCTTCTACAACTTCTCTTCTTCTCCTCTTGATGTGTGCATGTATTGTGTCAATGAAAGGAATTCAAGGCCATGGCCGGAGAGAGAGGAGCTGCTCCTAGTATAGGACGCCATGGAAGTTTGTCCTAGTTCTGTTCTTTTAAATTTTTTTGTTTCTCTTCCCGATCTAGACATGCTGAAGGCTCTGTTTTTTGCAGGTGTTGCTCTAATGAGGAGAAACTGCTGCTGCAGGACGTCCTCCTCCCCTCCTACGCCCACCTAGGGCTCTCGGAGGAGGCGAAGCAATGGGATAGGCACGTCATGAAGGGCTGCATGGGAGATATGTCCATCGATTGCCTCAGGTTCTTCTTTGATCGTAGATCGTTTTCCTATGATGCCGACGACAGAATCCCATAATGTATGTCCATTGCCAATCTATGGATTTTACAAAGAAGATTGACTAATTAAGAGCTTAGATGTGTCTGCAGAGGCATAAAAAAACATGGTGATCAGAAGGATTTGTACGGGTAAGATGCAAACAGTGCTGGCCTATATTAGCATGCAGTTTTTTTATTGGTTCTTATAATTTATCTGTTTCCCAGCATATATCCCTGATTCTTTCCATCAATTTAGCGGCGAATCACGTCATCCGATTGACTCATATTGCAACAGGGAAAGGCAGATATGCCATGGCCTTTGCCTCCATGTGCCATTGGCCTTTGTGTATTTCTTTTATTTGGGGGAAAACGAGATTGAGATATAGACTATGAACATCGCAGGCTGATAATGTAATTGGCCTTCTGCCCAGATTTTACAAAATTGGATAATGAAGTGCAATACAGGACCCTCGCTATGGAATAATTACTCTTTTATATCTCACTGTCCAGCCTTTGATTCGAGGTAAAAATGGTGCATCGCCTCCCCGTACAAGGTGTCAATTTTAGCGTCTATTTACCCGGCCAAATCGCATATGCGAAGCTTTTCTTGATGCATAGTTCTGTACCATAGCCTAAGAATCAGAGGTTGATCTATATATGTGATTATTGTTGTCAAGCGATTTGTTTTGTCACAACCACTTTGCTCGTGTTCATGTGTTGGACGCTTGGAGCCCCAGTTAGCCGATGGCCTCACTGATTTAAGGTGACGCGTGTGTTAAATAGAACTGATGTTGGAGTAATTAAGCTCAAAATATGAACACTGTTATGCTTTCTAAGTTTAACAAAACTCTGTCAGTAAAACTGCTAGGCCTAGGTTGACCTTATAAATGTTATTTGAGCTAATTTCTATGTGCAGGTATGAGGATGTAGGTACGAAGGAGCAGCTAGGCAGTTACTTACACAAAGGTATTAAGTTTTGCCTACAAATATGCAGTATCATGAATACATGGGTTCACTGAACTTGGGATTTACATATAACCGCACTTCCACTTCTCCCTCTTCTAATTCTCATGTGGTAATTTGTTTGATATTTTTAGGCTTGGGCACTCTCATAAATGGCTCCATTTTTGTTTACCTTCTACTCATCTGTAACAAAGATGATTTCTCCATTGCTGTTGAGGTAAATGACCATTCATAATCGTACGTGCGATTTCTACACATTTTTATATGTTTAAAACTGAACATTATCTACAAAGGTGATGCCATGAATTGGTACACAGCAGAACAAATCAGTGGTCAATAATCACAACTTCTGTATCTTTTACAAGCATGGGTCCATGTTATATTGTTTGTAGTGCACTGACATGTTATGTTGGACTCATTAACTAGAACTATTTTTTTATTTCTTGATTGCAGGATACAAAGATCTAGCTCGACTGGACTGTAGATCACGGACAATTTAGTCTTGGCCCTTAATTAGGATGGCTAAATTACATTTGAGTATCATTTGATGGATATTTGCTATGAGAATTATGAATTTTATGAATCTACATATTATATGTATGGTTTTGAATATTGTAATTGAATGCCTGTATTTTTTTTACGGTTGCAATAGGCTATTACCACAACCCACTTTTGGTTGCCACATGTTAGCACCACGAAAAGTATAAACTGTCGCAATAGTATCTTGCAACAAACATTTCACCAGTTGTGATACCTATTTATCACCATCAAAACTAGTATGTTACAATTTCCTGTTACGACGATCAGAATATTTGTTGCCATAAGCTAAGGCCACAAGCGTAGTGGTTCGTGGCAAAATACCTAATACCATGAAAACAAGAATTGTTGCCATAGTTTATTGCCACAATTGACTATTGCCACGGAAGAGTATGCGCCACAAAATGAGCGTCGTTGGCATAGGCTGTTGCCACAAATGTCTATCGCCACGAGCTATTAGTTGCCATGATTTGTTACATGTTGCATTAAAGATATCTCCACAAAGCAAATTGTGGCATCAGGTGAGTGTTGCCACGGGAAAACATGTGGCAACTTCCCACATGGTTGTTGCTATAGCAGACTTTATTGCCACAATTGCTTTTTTGTGGCAATAACCTATTACCATGCGTCCAGTCGGAACGGCTGCCAACGAATGTTGTTTCGTGGCAATAGGTACTTATCGCCACAAATCGACATGTATTGCGACGACCAATTTTGTTGGAATAGACCCAGATCCTTGTAGTGATATAGGAGGAAGGAGTACGTCGGTGGAGCAATGTGGGGCCCACGAGGGTGGAGGGCGCGCCCAGGGGGTAGGCGCGCCCCCTACCTCGTGGCTTCCTGGTAGCTTTCTTGACGTAGGGTCCAAGTCCTCTAGATCACGTTCATTCCGAAAATCACGTTCCCGAAGGTTCGTTCCGTTTGGACTCCGTCTGATATTCTTTTTCTGCGAAACTCTAAAATAGGAAAAAAACAGCAATTCTGGGCTGGGCCTCCGGTTAATAGGTTAGTCCCAAAAATAATATAAAACTGTATAATAAAGCCCAATAATGTCCAAAACAGAAGATAATATAGCATGGAGCAATCAAAAATTATACATACGTTGGAGACGTATCAAGCATCCCCAAGCTTAATTCCTGCTCGTCCTCGAGTAGGTAAATAACGAAAACAGAATTTTTGATGTGGAATGCTATTTGGCATAATTTCAATGTAATTCTTCTTAATTGTGGTATGAATATTCATATCCGAAAGATTCAAGATAAAAGTTCAATATTGACATAAAAATAATAATACTTCAAGCATACTAACTAAGCAATTATGTCCTCTCAAAATAACATGGCCAAAGAAAGTTCATCCCTACAAAATCATATAGTTTAGTCACGCTCCATTTTCGTCACACAAGAATGCTCTCATCATGCACAACCCCGATGACAAGCCAAGCAATTGTTTCATACTTTAGTAATCTCAAACCTTTTCAACCTTCACGCAATACATGAGCGTGAGCCATGGATATAGCACTATGGGTGGAATAGAATATGATGATGGGGGTTATGTGGAGAAGACAAAAAGGGAGAAAGTCTCACATCAACGAGGCTAATCAATGAGCTATGGAGATGCCCATCGATTGATGTTAATGCAGGGAATAGGGATTGCCATGCAACGGATGCACTAGAGCTATAAATATATGAAAGCTCAACAAAAGAAACTAAGTGGGTGTGCATCCAACTTGCTTGCTCACGAAGACCTAGGGCACTTGAGGAGGCCCATTGTTGGAATATACAAGCCAAGTTCTATAATGAAAAATTGCCACTAGTATATGAAAGTGACAAAACAAGAGACTCTCTATTATGAAGATCATGGTGCTACTTTGAAGCACAAGTGTGGTAAAAGGATAGTAACATTGTCCCTTCTCTCTTTTTCTCTCATTTTTTTGGGCCTTCTCTTTTTTTTGGCCTTTCTCTCTTTTTTTTATTCCTCACTTGGGACAATGCTCTAGAAAATGATGATCATCACACTTCTATTTATTTACAACTCAATGATTACAACTCGATACTAGAACAAAGTATGACTCTATATGAATGCCTTCGGCGGTGTACCGGGATATGCAATGAACCAAGAGTGACATGTATGAAAGAATTATGAACGGTGGCTTTGCCACAAATACTCTGTCAACTACATGATCATGCAAAGCAATATGACAATGATGAATGTGTCATTATAAACAGAATGGTGGAAAGTTGCATGGCAATATATCTCGGAATGGCTATGGAAATGCCATAATAGGTAGGTATGGTGGCTGTTTTGAGGAATATATAAGGAGGTTTATGTGTGAAAGAGTGTATCATATCACGGGGATTGGATGCACCGGCGAAGTTTGCACCAACTCTCAATGTGAGAAAGGGCAATGCACGGTACTGAAGAGGCTAGCAATGGTGGAAAGGTGAGAGTGCGTATAATCCATGGACTCAACATTAGTCATAAAGAACTCACATACTTATTGCAAAAATCTACAAGTCATCAAAAACCAAGCACTACGCGCATGCTCCTAGGGGGATAGATTGGTAGGAAAAGACCATCGCTCGTCCCCGACTGCCACTCATAAGGAGGACAATGAAAGAACACCTCATGTTTCAAATTTGTTACATAACGTTTACCATACGTGCACGCTACGGGACTTGCAAAGTTCAACACAAGTATTTCTCAAATTCACAAATACTCAACTAGCACAACTTTAATATCACTACCTCCATGTCTCAAAACAATCATCAAGCATCAAACTTCTCTTAGTATTCAACACACTCATAAGAAAGTTTTTACTAATCTTGAATACCTAGCATATTAGGATTTTTTAAGCAAATTACCATGCTATTTAAGACTCTCAAAATAATCTAAGTGAAGTATGAGAGATCAATAGTTTCTATAAAACAAATCCACCACCGTGCTCTAAAAGATATAAGTGAAGTACTAGAGCAAAAACTCAAAAGATATAAGTGAAGCACATAGAGTATTCTAACAATTTCCGAATCATGTGTGTCTCTCTCAAAAGGTGTGTACAGCAAATATGATTGTGGTAAACTAAAAGGCAAAGACTCAAATCATACAAGACGCTCCAAGCAAAACACATATCATGTGGTGAATAAAAATATAGCTCCAAGTAAAGTTACCGATGGAAGTAGACGAAAGAGGGGATGCCTTCCGGGGCATCCCCAAGCTTTGGCTTTTAGGTGTCCTTAGATTATCTTGGGGGTGCCATGGGCATGCCCAAGTTTAGGCTCTTGCCTCTCCTTGTTCCATAATCCATCAAATCTTTCACCCAAAACTTGAAAACTTCACAACACAAAACTCAGAAGAAAATCTCGTGAGCTCCGTTAGCGAAAGAAAACAAAAGACCACTTCAAGGTACTGTAATGAACTCATTATTTATTTATATTGGTGTTAAACATACTGTATTCCAACTTCTCTATGGTTTTTAAACTCTTTTACTAGCCATAGATTCATCAAATAATCAAACAACACATGAAAAACAGAATCTGTCAAAAACAGAACAGTCTGTAGTAATCTGTAACTAACGCAAACTTCTGGAACTCCAAAAAATCATCCAAAATAGGAAGACCTAGAAAATTTGTTTATTTATCAGCAGCAATTGGAATCAACATTTTATCATGTTCTGGTGATTTTTAACAATTATTCTCGTGAACAGAATGTTTCTGGAATTTTCTGCAAGATCAAATAACTATCATCCAAGAAGATCCTATAGGTTTAACTTGGAACAAACACTAATTAAAATATAAAAACACATCTAACCAGAGGCTAGAAGAAATATTTCTTCCTAAACAGAAGAAAAAATCAAAAAAAAAAACTAAAAAGAAAATTGGGTTGCCTCCCAACAAGCGCTATCGTTTAACGCCCCTAGCTAGGCATAATAGCAAGGATAGATCTAGGTATTGCCATCTTTGGTAGGCAATCCATAAGTGGCTCTCATAATAGATTCATATGGTAATTTTATTTTCTTCCTAGGGAAGTGTTCCATGCCTTTCTTTAATGGAAATTGGAATCTAATATTCCATTCCTTCATATCAATGATTGCACCAATCGTTCTAAGGAAAGGTCTACCAAGAATAATAGGACATGAAGGATTGCAATCTATGTCAAGAACGATAAAATCTACGGGCACATAGTTCCTATTTGCAACAATAAAAACATCATTAATTCTTCCCATAGGTTTGTTAATAGTGGAATCCGCAAGGTGCAAGTTTAAAGAGCAATCATCAAAATCACGGAAACCTACCAAATCACACAAAGTTTTTGGAATCGTGGAAGCACTAGCACCGAAATCACACAAAGCATAGCATTCATGATCATTAATCTTAATTTTTATAGTAGGTTCCCACTCATCATAAAGTTTTCTAGGGATAGAAACTTCCAACTCAAGTTTTTCTTTGTAAGATTGCATCAAAGCATCAACGATATGTTTGGTAAAGGCTTTATTTTGACTATAAGCATGAGGAGAATTTAGCACGGATTGCAACAAGGAAATACAATCTATCAAAGGGCAGCTATAATAATTAAATTCCTTTAAATCCAAAATAGTGGGTTCATTAATATCTAATGTTTTGATCTCTTCAATCCCACTTTTATCAATTTTGGCATCAAGATCTAAAAACTCCGAATTTCTGGAACGCCTTCTAGGTAAAGGTGGATCATATTCAGTCCCATCATTATCAAGATTCATATTGCAAAACAAAGATTTAATAGGGGGCACATCAATAAATTTTAGATCTTCATCTTTGTTTTCATAAAAATTAGAAGAACATGATTTTATAAAGCAATCTTTCTTAGCACGCATCCTAGCGGTTCTTTCTTTGCACTCGTCAATGGAAATTCTCATGGCTTCGAGAGACTCATTGATATCATGCTTAGGTGGAATAGATCTAAGTTTCAAGGAATCAACATCAAGAGAAATTCTATCAATGTTCCTAGAAAATTCATCAACTTTAAGCAATTTTTCTTCAAGCAAAGCATTGAAATTCTTTTGCAAATTCATAAATTCCTTCACACTAGACTCAAATTCAGAGGGCATCTTATTAAAATTTCCATAAGAATTGTTGTAGGAATTACCATAATTATTAGAGGAATTACTAGGATAAGGCCTAGGATTAAAGTTTCCTCTATTCGCGTTGTTACCAAAATTATTCCTACCAACAAAATTCACATCCATAGATTCATTATTATTCTCAATCAAGGTAGACAAAGGCATATCATTAGGATCAGAAGAAACACTCTTAGTAGCAAATAATTTCATAAGTTCATCCATCTTTCCACTCAAAACATTAATTTCTTCTATCGCATGCACTTTTTTATTAGTAGATCTTTCAGTGTGCCATTGAGAATAATTAACCATAATATTATCTAGGAGTTTATTAGCTTCTCCTAAAGTGATTTCCATAAAAGTGTCTCCCGCGGCCGAATCTAATAGATTTCTAGAAGCAAAATTCAATCCGGCATACAAAATTTGTATCATCCACAAATTCAAACCATGCGTGGGGCAATTACGTATCATTAATTTCATCCTCTCCCAAGTTTGTGCAACATGTTCATGATCAAGTTGCTTAAAATTCATAATATCGTTTCTAAGAGAGATAATCTTAGCGGGAGGAAAATACTTAGAGATAAAAGCATCTTTGCACTTATTCCAAGAATCAATACTATTTTTAGGTAAAGATGAAAACCAAGCTTTAGCATGACCTCTAAGCGAAAAAGGAAATAGCTTCAATTTAACAATATCATTGTCAACATCTTTCTTCTTTTGCATATCACACAAATCAATGAAGCTATTTAGATGAGTAGCGGCATCTTCACTAGGAAGGCCGGCGAATTGATCTTTCATGACAAGATTCAACAAAGCAGCATTGATTTCACAAGATTCAGTATCGGTAAGAGGAGCAATCGGAGTGCTAAGGAAATCATTATTGTTGGTATTGGTAAAGTCACATAATTTGGTATTATCTTGAGCCATCATGACAAGCAAGCAATCCAACACACGAGCAAACAAGAAGCAAGCGAAAAAGAGGCGAACGAAAGAGAGAGGGCGAATAGAACGGCAAGGGTGAAGTGGGGGAGAGGAAAACGAGAGGCAAATGGCGAATAATGTAATGCGGGAGATAAGGGTTTGTGATGGGTACTTGGTATGTTGACTTTTGCGTAGACCTCCCCGGCAACGGCGCCAGAAATCCTTCTTGCTACCTCTTGATCACTGCGTTGGTTTTCCCTTGAAGAGGAAAGGGTGATGCAGCAAAGTAGCGTAAGTATTTCCCTCAGTTTTTTAGAACCAAGGTATCAATCCAGTAGGAGGCTACACACGAGTCCCTCGCACCTACACAAACAAATAAATCATCGCAACCAACGCGATAAGGGGTTGTCAATCCCTACACGGTCACTTACGAGAGTGAGATCTGATAGATATGATAAGATAATATTTTTGGTATTTTTGTGATAAAGATGCAAAGTAAAATAAAAGGCAACGAAAATAGCTAAGTTTTGGAAGATTAACATGATGGAAAATAGACCCCGGGGGCATAGGTTTCACTACTGGCTTCTCTCGAGAGCATAAGTATTTACGGTGGGTGAACAAATTACTGTTGAGCAATTGATAGAATTGAGCATAGTTATGAGAATATCTAGGCATGATCATGTATATAGGCATCACGTCCGAGACAAGTAGACCGACTCCTGCCTGCATCTACTACTATTACTCCACACATCGACTGCTATCCAGCATGCGTCTAGAGTATTAAGTTCATAAGAACAGAGTAACGCCTTAAGCAAGATGACATGATGTAGAGGGATAAACTCATGCAATATGATAAAAACCCCATCTTGTTATCCTCGATGGCAACAATACTATACGTGCCTTGCTGCCCCTACTGTCACTGGGAAAGGACACCACAAGATTGAACCCAAAGCTAAGCACTTCTCCCATTGCAAGAAATATCAATCTAGTAGGCCAAACCAAACTGATAATTCGAAGAGACTTGCAAAGATAACCAATCATACATAAAAGAATTCAGAAGATTCAAATATTGTTCATAGATAAACTTGATCATAAACCCACAATTCATCGGTCTCAACAAACACACCGCAAAAGAAGATTACATCGAACAGATCTCCACAAGAGAGGGGGAGAACATTGTATTGAGATCCAAAAAGAGAGAGGAAGCCATCTAGCTAATAACTACGGACCCGAAGGTCTGAAGTAAACTACTCACACTTCATCAGAGAGGCTATGGTGTTGATGTAGAAGTCCTCCGTGATCGATGCCCCCTCCGGCGGAGCTCCGGAACAGGCCCCAAGATGGGATCTCACGGGTACAGAAGGTTGCGGCGGTGGAATTAGGTTTTTGGCTCCGTATCTGGTAGTTTGGGGGTACGTTGGTATATATAGGAGGAAGGAGTACGTCGGTGGAGCAACATGGGGCCCACGAGGGTGGAGGGCGCGCCCAGGGGGGTAGGCACGCCCCCTACCTCGTGGCTTCCTGGTAGCTTTCTTGACGTAGGGTCCAAGTCCTCTGGATCATGTTCGTTCCGAAAATCACGTTCCCGAAGGTTTCATTCCGTTTGGACTCCGTTTGATATTCTTTTTCTGCGAAACTCTGAAATAGGCAAAAACAGCAATTCTGGGCTGGGCCTCCGGTTAGTATGTTAGTCCCAAAAATAATATAAAAGTGTATAATAAAGCTCAATAATGTCCAAAACAGAAGATAATATAGCATGGAGCAATCAAAAATTATAGATACGTTGGAGACGTATCAAGCATCTTCCAGCCGGCGGCCTCCTCCTCCTTCTCGGCGAGTGCCTTGAGGAGCTTCGCATTGTCACCCATGAGTTGCTCGACGAGGCCGGTCGCCTTGTCAACCGAGGCATCACCGATCTTGAGCAGCTTCATCAAGCTGTTGACCAGCTCCTGCTGCATAGTGACGCTAGCAAGAATGTCGTCGTCGCTGGCGAAGGACTTCAGGAACGCCGGCTTGTCGCGATGGCCGACGCCGCAAATCCGCTTGTGATAGCCCTCCCGTGCCCGTGAGAGCTCGTTCGTGGGCTCCGCGCTGCGCCGGGACATCTCTGCTGCGGCTTCGGCTTCACGGCGGGACCTCTCTAGTGCTTCCGCGGCCTTGGTCTTTGCTGCCTAGTTATATGTCCACCCTAAACTCCTCCTACCGGTCATGGTGGAACGACTTGACAGGAAAGACCAGTTTTGTGGGTGATCAGGAGAGGAACTGTGAAGTAATTTTCGAGTGGGTAGTTTTTATAGCCCGGTGCTAAGTGCGAACACATATTAGTTTGAATGTGACGAGAAACAAGGTCAAAATTTATTGATGGCAGAAGGTTGACCACGTGGTTGCTCGCGGTTGAGTCGGCTATTTGCCATGTATCACAAACATCTTGTTAAGTTGAACCATTTCTGTTTTGTTCGATAATCGAAAACAGTTTGTCCGAGTGAACCGTATGCCCTATATCACACACACCTTGATCTTGCCAACCGTTTCTGTTGCACTCCCTAATAGCAAACAGTTCATCGGAGCATACTGTATGCTGTATATCGCACACATTGATCTGGCTGCCCGTTTCTGTTGTTTTGCCTCATCGCAAACAGTTCGAACGGGTCAACCGTGTGCCCTGGATCGCACACTGTCAGATTTTGGGTTCCGGCAAAACCCTTGAGGTTCGAACTCTGGGGTGCGCACGAAGATCTCTCCCCCTCTAGCTCACACCCTCACCGCGATCTCAAAGCTTCAGCGCGCTGAACTCACAGAGCAAAGGGACACAAGGTTTATACTGGTTCGGGCCACGATGTGGTGTAATACCCAACTCCAGTGTGGTGTGGTGGATTGCCTCTTGGGCTGAGGAAGAACTAGTACAGGGGAAGAACATCCTCCTGAGGAGAGGTGCTCTTGTGCTTGGCGAGTTTGCGTAGTAGAGAATGGTCGGGATCTCCCCTTGCTACGGTGGTGGCTAGTCCTATTTACAGAGGCACTGGTCCTCTTCCCAAATATTAGGTAGGAAGGGATCCCACAACGGCCAATTTGAAGGGGGACAGCTAGTACAAGCTATCCTAACAAAAGGTGGTCTTCGACTGCCAAAGGCTCTGGTGGTGACGCCGTCTTGGGCTCCACGGTGACCTCCGTCCTGCCGTCCTGCTGGTCTTGGTCTCGTTGCACCGATATGGGAACCTTTGCCTGATGCCTTGGGACTCCTCGCCTGCGCTTGCCTCTTTAGCACCAAAAAGAAACCGAGGACACTGCGTGCGCTGGCGCCCACCTGACCCTGGTCATCATGGCTTGTGTCACAGGAACCTCGCGAGGTGCCCCTTGCCTTGATCTCTCCGCCCCTCATGAGCCAGCCTGGTGAGGCCGCCCCTGAGGAGGTCTTGCGTCGTCCGCCTCGCGAGGCTTGGCCCCTCGCAAGGGTCTTGAGTTTTTGCTGAGGAAGATGGGTCGTACAGGGCTGCTGGTGGAGCCACGCCGTGGGCCGCAGGCAGGCAAGTCTGGGGACCCCCGTTCCCAGGACGCCGATAGTAGCCCCCGGGCCCAAGGCACGCTCGGACTTGGCTTCGAGGCGAAGCCAAGGGGCAAGTACGAAGCGCCGCGGGCCCCAACAGTCTGCGGCCTTGGTTGACGCGTGGCGATTGATTGGACGTGGGCGTCTCCGCTTCCCCACGTTGCCTCGGCAACTACCCGACTTGACGAGTCCCTGCTGCATGCAGAGAAAAATCATCATTACCTGTGATCATGGGGATCGCCGGTTGGCCTTCTCCCGCTATAAATGAGGAGGGGGGGGGGGCAGAGCCCCCATCGCTCATCTCTTCCTGCTTCGCTCGCTTATTCTCCCTTGCTTCATTGCTAGCAGCGACACCCATGGCGCCCGCGAAGAGGTTCTCGGCCGCAGAAAAGGGGAAGGCCCGCCAGGAGGGGCCCGACCCGCCGCCGCCTAAGAGGGGGCACGGCCATCCCCGCAAGCACACCGCCGCCCCCGCCGTGGCCCTTCGCGGCCGTGGCGGCGCCCCTTCATGTGGTGGGACTCGTCCAGGTCGTGGCAGCCCCGTCGATGAGGGAAGGCGCGCCATGGTCGCGTGGCCTCACCGGCCGTGCTTCCACTCGGCGGAGGTGCTGCCGAAGTTTGTCGTGTGGTCAGAGAACCCGGCTGGCACCTGGCTTCAGCTCCCGCACTTCTTTGCCGGCGAGCTGCCAGCCACGGGCCCAGGCGGTCTCTAGCTGCAGGCGGACGGCTGCTGCAGCAAGGCTTCATTGGTCACGGTCGAGGTCTCTGTTGCGGGCAATGCGGCCCTGGCCCGCGGCTGGCAGACGTTTGCCCGCGCGCGTGGTCTGGGCCGGCGGTGCACCCTCCACTTCAAGTACGATGGCAACGCGGCCCTCTATGTGAGGGTGTTCGGGGAATATGGTCGCCGCGTCGGGTGCTGCCCTGAGGACAACAACGGTGGCGAGGTGCTCAGCCTCGGCGACGGACACGACGGGGGTGAAGGCGGGCTTGTCCTCGGCGCCGGCCATGGCTCGTCCAGCTATGGCGACTCTTCTTTCGGCGACAGCTCCAGCAGCGGTGGCTACGACCAGCCGCCGCGCCCACTTCGAGGGTGGCAGAGGGTCATCTCGTCGCCGCGCCCCAGTGAAGCGCGAGGAGGAGTCTGGCTGAGCCTAGGAGAGCACCATGGGCCCGTCCTCGTGAGCTGCTGCGGGGGCACGAGCCACTTTTGTTTCGTTCTTCCTTTTCTTCCTGCATTAAGAGAGAGACAAGTATGGGGCCCCGCAGGGGCGTGCAATGAACCATGATTTCCAAGTTGCTATGCTATGTTTATCGTTCCTGTGTCATGTTGCAGCATCAACGTTTTATGTAGGCGTGTAGAAATAACTTAGCTTGACGCGCTCGAAGTTGTTTCCGCCTCGTGAGGCGCGCATTTACCAGTGCCTGGTGAGGCTTCCTTGGCTTGGGAGGCGTCTAGGAACTGCAAAAATTCGTTAGAAAACTCTTATTCTTCCGAGCCCTGGCCGCAGGCGCAGCCGGCCACGACCCACCGCTTCGCATCGTGGTACCCGAGGGGCACGGATTAAGAGAGGTGCGCCAGCTTGCCAGCTCGAGCGAGGGTGTCTCACGAAGAACAAGAAAAAACGCTCACGAGGGCACCTGTCCAGCCCCCTCGCGAGGCATGCGAGGGAGAGTACGGGTCAAAACGAGGAACCGAGGGCAGAAAAGGAGGCAAAAGGCGATGGAACCAAGCCGGCAAGGAACATCAGAAAGCAAATTCTCATTAAAGAGGGGCAAGCCAACTGCGGAAAACAAATGAAAAGCCGCGTCCGACACCTAGTCTAGTCTTCTCACCAGCGCGGAGCTAAGTGCTGTCACTAGGATGTGGGAGGGAGCCCCCTAGGCCCGAGGGCGGCACTCCTGAGACTCCGGGGCATGTACAGCCCCACTCATTATTACGTGAGAGTGTCACGAGCGGAGACCTTCACAGGCACTGGGCCTTGCTTCACAGGCGTCGGGCCTTGCTTAATGGGTAGAACTTCCGGAGGTGCTGGATGTTCCAAGCGTTCTGGATGGGGACCCCGTCCGGCATCTCCAGGTGCGCGGCACCCGGCCTGGAGACGTGGGCGACCCTAAACGGGCCCTCCCACATGGGTGAAAGCTTATGCAGCCCTTCCCTGGAGAGCACTCGCCTTAGGACGAGGTCACCCATCTCGAGCGTCCTAGAACGGACGTTGCGGCAGTGATACCGCCGCAGCGCCTGCTGGTATCTTGCCGCTCGAAGCGTGGCTTCGCGGCGGCGTTCCTCCCCCAGCACAAGGTCCATCCCCCGCATGGTGTCCTGCTGCGTCTCATCAAACGCCAAGACCTGCGCGGAGCGATGCTTGACCTCGTGAGGGAGAACCGCTTCTGCTTCGCAGACGAGGAAGAACGGGGTCTCGCCCATTGGCTAGGTGGCGGTGGTGCGGATGGACCATAGCACAGACTGGAGCTCGTCATGCCAGCCCCTGCCGCAGGCCTCGAGCTTCTTCTTGAAGGTCCTGGTCTTGAGGCCTCTCAGGACCTCCGCGTTGGCGCGTTTGGCTTGACCATTGCTCCTGGGGTGTGCCACCGAAGCATAGCAGATCTGCGTTCCAAGGTTAGCACAATATGTCTTGAATAGATTGCTAGTGAACTGCGAGCCGTTGTCGGTGATGATACGATTGGGGACCCCGAACCGGCTCACGAGACCCTTGATGAACTTGACTGCGGATCCGGCCGGGATGGTGCGGACAGCTTCTACCTCCGCCCACTTGGTGAACTTGTCGATGGAGACACAGAGGTAGCGGTAGCCCCCAAGCGCTCGGGGGAACGGGCCTAAGATATCCAGCCCCCAGACTGCGAATGGCCACGAGAGCGGGATGGTCTGGAGGCCCTGAGCCGGCTGATGGATCTGCTTGGCGTGGAATTGGCAGGCCTCGCAGGACTTCACCAGCTCAGTTGCGTCGTTGAGCGCCGTAGGCCAGTAGAACCCGCTGCGGAATGCCTTGCCGACGAGGGTTCGTGACGAGGAGTGGTGTCCGCAGTCTCCGCCGTGTATGTCAGCTAGCAACTCGTTCCCCTGTTCCCTAGAGATACAACGCAAGGAAACGTCATTTGGCCGCTTCCTGTATAACTCACTGTCCTGGATGCAGTACGCCGTAGCCTGTCGGGCCACGCGCTCCGTGCCCTCCTTCTCCGGCGGCGTCCCTTGTGTCAGGTACTCCTTGAACTCCTTGGTCCAACACCCCTCCAGAGGCTCGAGCGCCAGGAGTAGGCGCGCTCCCGAGGTTGGGCTGTAGGCCGGGACTCCTGAAGCAGGCGGTTGGGGGAGCTCCTCCCGAGGCGGCACCGGCCTCGAAAGAGTAGGTGCTGCTGACAGCTTGAAGAGCCGCTCCTCGAAGACGCCAGGTTCTTGGGGTAGTCACTTGGATGCTCTCTTGGCGATGTCGTCGGCCTCCTTGTTGGTGCCACGGGGCACGTGCTGCAATTCTAGACCCAAGAAATGCTTTTCCATTTTGTGTTCCTCCGCGAGGTATGCCTCCATGTGCTCATCCCTTGACTCGTATACCTTGTTGGAGAAGTTGACAAGGAGCTGCGAGTCGCCCCTGATGGTGAGGCACTTCACCCCCAGAGCCACTACAGCCTTAACGCCAGCGATGAGGCCTTCGTACTCCGCGATGTTGTTGGAGACCTTCTCGCCCTGCTGGAAGCAGAGCTGCACGGCGTAGTAAAGCTTGTCCTGAGTAGGCGAGATGAGCACTGCTCCAGCTCCCGCGCCCTAGTGTGCGAACGCGCCATCGAAATACACGACCCAGCCATCTGGTGCTTCACTTCCTGGCGAGAGGGATCGGTCCTCGCCTGCTTCAAACCCTGGGGTGTCAGTCCATTCTTCTACGAAGTCGGCGAGCGCGGCTCCCTTGATGACCCTAGTTGTGCTGAACTCCAACTGGAATGCTTGCAGCTCGATGTTCCATTCGGCGACTCTTCCCGCAGCATTGGGGCTCCTGAGTACCCTCTCTAGTGGGTAGGCCGAGACGACCTTTTTTTGACTATAAAAATAAAATAATTTTTTTTGACTATAGAGACGACCTTGATTGGGTGGCCTTGGAAGTAGTGCCACAGTTTATGCGAGGCCACCAAGAGCGCGAGCAAGAGCTTTTGAGGCATGGGGTACCGTGCCCTTGCATCCCGCAGTACCGTGCTGACGAAATACACTGGGTGCTTGACGTGGGCGGGCGCGTCGACGGAGCCAGCGCCTGTCAGAGGCTGAGGCGCCTCTGGAAGCGATGGAACCCCCGGAGCCCCGTCGCTCATTGGGGCCTCTGCAGGCCCAAGGACGCCGTCTTGCTGGGCCTGGTCATCCGTTGGCGCCGCCGCAGCTCTTGCGGCACCCTCCGGGTCTTGTATCGCCCCGGCTGGGGGCGTGACTCGGCGGGATGTATCCTTGGCCTAGCGTTCTTCCCAAACCGCCACCAGAGTTGCGCTGGCAGAGTAAGGAGTAGCGGCAAGGTAGAGCACCAGGGGCTCAAGAGGGCGGGGCGCCACCATCACCGGAGGGCTGGTAGGTATGTCTTGAGGTCTTGGAACGCTTGGTCAGCCTCTGGGGTCTACTCAAATGGGCCCTTCTTCTTCATCAGCTTGAAGAATGGTAGGGCGTGCTCTCCCATCTTGGAGATGAAGCGACCTAACGAAGTTACGCAACCGGCAAGCTTCCGCATCTCCTTGAGGGTTTGCGGTGGGCTCATGTCTTCGATCGCCTTGACCTTCTCCGGGTTGGCCTCGATCCCCCTGTGGGACACGAGGAAGCCCAGCAGCTTGCCGGAAGGGATGCCAAACACGCACTTCTCCGGGTTGAGCCGCAGGTCCACTTGGCAGAGGCTCGCGAAGGTCTCCTCCAGGCCCTGAATCAAAGTTCTCGCCTCCCGAGACTTTACCACAATGTTGTCGACGTAGGCTTCAGTGTTCCTCCTGAGCTGCTAACCCAGGGCGATGTGCATCAGCCATTGGAAGGCCGCGCCTGCGTTGCACAGCCCGAACGACATGCAAGTGTAGCAGCACACCCCGCACGGGGTTAGGAAGGCCGTCTTCTCCACATCCTCTACCGCCATCTTGATCTGATGATAGCCTGAGAACGCATCCAGGAAGCATAGCAGGTTGCACTCGGCAGTGGAGTCAATGATCTGGTCAATGCGTGGAAGTGGGAACGGATCTTGGGGACAGGCCTTGTTGAGGTTGGTGAAGTCGACACACATGCGCTCCTTCCCACCTTTCTTTGGCACGACAACGGGTTTCGCCAGCCACTCGGGGTACCGAACCTCGTGAATGACACCTGCTGCCTCCAGCTTGCGGGTTTCCTGGACGATGAAGGACTGCTTCGCCGTGGACCGTCGCCGCGCTTTCTGCTTCACGGGGCGTACATGGGGGCACACCCTCAAATGATGCTCGATCACCCCTCTTGGGACCCCTACCAGCTGTTTGGGTTCCCATGCGAATACTTCCTTGTTTGCGCGCAAGAACTTCACCAACGCCTCCTCTTGATTCGGGTCGAGGTTGGCACCTATAATGAAGGTGGATCCAGAGGACCCATCTTCCTCGACCGGCACCTGCTTGGTTTCTGCCTGATCTTGAGTGAACACTTGCTTCTTCTTAGCTGGTGCGACCTCCTTGACTCCTGCGGTGACCTCGTCAGCCGGTCGTGCTGCCGCGACGATTTTGAGGGCAAGCCAGAGCGCTGCCAGAGCTTCTTTGGTATCTCCGACTATGATGAGGACGTCCTTGCTCCCGGGCATCTTCATGAGGTTGTAGGCCGGATGGGTTGCCGCCATTAACTGAGCCAGAGCCGGGTACCCGAGGATGGCGTTATACTGGAGGCCAATACGGGCGATGTCGAAGTCGATCATCTCAGTGTGATAGTTGTCGCGGGTGCCGAAGGTCACCGAAAGACGGATCTACCCCAGGGGGCTGGCGGAGCCAGCGCCAACCCCAGAGAAGGGCTTGCTAGGGCGGAGCCACTCGAGCGACACGTGAAGAAGGCTAAAAGCCTCCACAGAGAGCACATTGAGGCCGGCGCCAGCGTCGATGAGGGTCTTGATGATAGCTACGCTGCAGATGGTGGGCGTGCAAAGCATTGGGAGCACGCCTGAGCCGACGGTGGTGACTGGGTGATCCCCAAGTCGAAGGTCAGGTCGGCCTTGGGCGCCGCCCAACCCGGGCGAGCTCCGTGCCGCGCGGAAGCAGCGCCGATCTGGCGAAGGAACGGCTTGGTGTGACGGCCCGAGGGCGGCGCTTGCGAGCCGCTGAGGATGGCCGCGACGGCGAGGGGTGCTGGTGCTGCAAAGCGCGCAGCGAAGAGGCTGCATAGCTCCTCCCAAGATGCCACCGTAGATCCCAGGAGGTTGAGCAGCCAGGTGCGCGGTGCACCAGTGAGGGCCATGGGAAGCCAATTGGCCATGAACTTGTCGTCGCCCCAGCGTTCAGGACGGCCTCTTCATACGCCAGCAGGAAGGCCGACGGGTCCGCCGCGCCGTCGTAACGCGGAGGCATCTCTGGCTTAAACCTGGGTGGCCACTGCACCCGCCGCAAGGCGGGGGCTAAGGCTCGGAGCCCCTGGCCCCACCATGGGCATCCGTCATCGCAGCCGGAAGAGCAACGCCGGCCATGGGGGCAAAGCGCGGTGATGGCGGAGCGCGGATTGACGGAAGGAAGGCTTCGGCGCACCCCTACCTGGCGTGCCAAATGTCGGATTTCGGGTTCCGGCAAAACCCTTAAGGTTCGAACACTGGGGTGCGCACGAAGATCTCTCCCCCTCTAGCTCACGCCCTCACCGCGATCTCAAAGCTTCAGCGCGTTGAACTCACAGAGCAAAGGGACACAAGGTTTATACTGGTTCGGGCCATCGATGTGGTGTAATACCCTACTCCAGTGTGGTGTGGTGGATTGCCTCTTGGGCTGAGGAAGAACTAGTACAGGGGAAGAACAACCTCCTGAGGAGAGGTGCTCTTGTGCTTGGCAAGTTTGCGTAGTAGAGAATGGTCGGGATCTCCCCCTTGCTACGGTGGTGGCTAGTCCTATTTTATAGAGGCCCTGGTCCTCTTCCCAAATATTAGGCGGGAAGGGATCCTACAACGGCCAATTTGAAGGGGGACAACTAGTACAAGCTATCCTGACAAAAGGTGGTCTTCGACTGCCAAAGGCTCTGGTGGTGACGCCGTCTTGGGCTCCACGGTGAACTCCGTCCTGCCGTCCTGCTGGTCTTGGTCTCGTTGCACCGATATGGAAACCTTTGCCTGATGCCTTGGGATTCCTCGCCTGCATTTGCCTCTTTAGCACCAAAGAGGAACGAGGACACTGCGTGCGCTGGCGCCCGCCTGACCCCGGTCATCATGGCTTGCGTCACAGGAACCTCGCGAGGTGCCCATTGCCTTGATCTCTCCGCCCCTCGTGAGCCAGCCTGGTGAGGCCGCCCCTGAGGAGGTCTTGCGTCGTCCGCCTCGCGAGGCTTGGCCCCTCACGAGGGTCTTGAGTGTTTGCTCAGGAAGATGGGCCGTACAGGGCTACTGGTGGAGCCACGCCATGGGCCGCAGGCAGGCAAGCCTGGGACCCCGTTCCCAGGACGCCGACACACACGCAACTAAAATCTGAACCGTGTTTGATGTATCATTCATCGCAAATGTTTTGCACCTTTTTTGACAGTTTTTTACAACCCCGTTTGTGATTAATGCATTGCACACAGTTTCGTCAAAGGGTCTCTGATCGTAGTGTCGCGTTAGCAGCATCCTGCAGTACTGTCTTATGAATTCTTAACATAGTGATACTTCTCGCCATCATTGTTCTTTCCTCGGCCCGTGTTGTTGAAACCGGAATGCTGGCAAGTAAACTGTGATGTGTGAATCAATACTCCTAGCAACCCCGTTGCTTTGTAATTAAAGGAAGATCATCTCATTCTTAGCGTGCTGGTTATTGAATCACCATTCTAAGATTGATCGTGCTACCTAGTCCATTTTTCCTGGTGCACTGTTCTATCAATGAGTTGGGATTGTGTCAATCCCTCGCTCTTTTGATCATATCATCTTGCCCTAAAAAGCAAGATTGTTCTCGAGCTTAGTAACATATTGGTGGTTTGTGATTTTTTTGATATCTTCTCAGAAGTATTACCAGGTTGTCCCCTGACCGTTATGTTGAGTTTGTGATCAAGTTGGTTTCTTGTAAACCACCCCTCCTCCAAGAATCTGTGTTGGATACCCCTGAACTAGTTGGTTAAGCTAAACAATAACTTGGAGAGTTGGAAGATAAAAGCTTGCCCGACTTAGTTCATTCCAAAGGGATATGTATTATGTGTTGAACAAAGATGATATCTTCATCAACTGATCCTCGTGATCAATTGTTGGAGCTGTTGTCTTATACAATCTTTGATTTGAGTGCGGCCTATCATCAAATCAAATCAGAACCAATGATGTTCGTAATGTCATCTTACTCGTGGATGTTCCTCGAGCATACCCCATTATATGTTTTGGTCTGACCAATACTATCACCTTGTTCACATAGTTGTGGAATTTCGTCTTTATTGGAATTTTGATGAATTGTTGTTGAGCCCATCGGCAACACCCTTATCTTCTCCATAATTTGTGTTGAACAATAAGCTAGTGTTGGAAATATTTGAAAACGTTTTGTTTGTGCTAGCTCATGAAGTATATGTTTGATGAAAGAAGTGACTTCCTCTAATACACATGCATTTGGTGCAAGTTGCCGATGTGAATTCAAGAAAGTTAGTTTTGCTTCCTCTGGAATCATCCCAAGTCAGTCATGCATATGTGCAAAGTATTCTGTGGTTTGGAGACTTGCAACCTTCATTCTATATGTATCACTAGAACACCAAGCCACTGATTGATTTGTTCAAGGAGAAGAAGTTCCTTCTTAAGAGCATGCCTTATGCAAGGACTTCGATATCCTCGATGATGGCTCCCAACCAGAACTAGGTGGTGTTTGCTGTAAGACTTCTATGTGGTCACGCTTGTCTTGGATAATGTGTTCACGTGTATCTTACAATCCAGCTCATGTTTTGGAGCTTGCTATCATATTTCATTTCCCGAGAATCTCGCAACATCATCTCATTTATTTGTGTTGCAAACTTTCCTTTTCAGACATGTTGAGTCTGAACTATGATGTTACCAACCAGATCTGAATCTCAGGCTAATATGATGGTTGGAAATTTTCCGAGATCTATGATGTAGGTTTCGGCAAGGTTGATGTTTTGGCCGACACACCTAGCCGGAAGATCTATTATTGTAGTATCTTGATTGAGCAATTTGATCATCTTCTCCATGAGGATCTCGTGCGACTTATTCTAGAAGTTGTTCCTTATGGATCATTTTTGCTCCAGAAGTACCACCTTTACTTGATGACCATATTGATGATTCTTCTAAACATGATCGTAGTATCTAGTACATCAAGGAGAACTAGAAGTGGAGTGTTAAATGTCTCTCGGGCGATCATCCAGATATCGGCTCCTTTTTTTGCGAGGTCAGTTTTTGTCTCCTTGGCATAGCTAAGGTAAAAATCTGAGAAAGTGGTGTCTTCCTTTGCATCTGCATCCTCCATCGTTATTCATCATGGTAATATGAGGTGTCACCAAGATCTTTGGCATGGATGCTAGTAAAACCCTGATGAATATGAAAAATGCTCAGGTTCTTGAAAGCACGCCCACACACAAGGTTATATCCTTGATATCAACTAGAATGTGCCTTCCATTTGTTGAGTTGTTCAATAACCATAGATTCTTGTCCAAACTAAGTATGCCATTTCTTCAAATTCCATCAAACAATCGTTTGTGAATTGGCTTAGCCTGGTATGAAGAGTTTCAGTGATCCTTGTATCAAAAGTAAGTCCTTTTGCCACTTGAGGGAATAATCCTACGAGTCACCTCCCCTAAGGTGCCCCGTTATGGTATTATGACAATATATCTCCTTGCTACTTTGACATTTATTCACTATTGTCTTAAGCGTGGAATTTTTACCTACCAAATTGAAACTTCATCATTTGTTTCTTTCCATCCCTCTTGATGTGTGTCTTATGTCTCAGCTGAAGAGAAGTTTTTACGTCTCATTCCATGAGTTGATCGTGGGTTGCTCGATCTTCGAGAAGATCGATCCTTAGAGTTTTCCTTTCTTCTCGTTGTCGTGTTGGATGAAGTTCTCAGAGCAAGGATGTAAAGATCAATATGATGCAATGAATCGACATCTTCGAGAAGGGCAAATGCATCATGAAGACCGTGTCAGTTTCGTGATCGCCTTTTCCTCTTACCTCACATATCTCCGAACGAGATTCTTGTTTAGTGGGGGTGAGTTGTTACAGCCCTAGAATTTTCTTGTAATTAGTTACATGAGTGAGCATCATGTTAATTTCAAAGGAATTTGAATTGAGAAATATTTCAAAGCCTCAGAAATCATTCAAATGATCAAATCAAAAATCTCTTCAAATCAGCCCAAGAAAATGTTCCTCCTAAACTTTGAAAATATTGGCAAGAGGTAATGTTCAAACCAAAAGTATTTATTTTTGGGCCTTTGAATTAATACATAACTATTTGAATTGTATTTATATTTTCTATTAAATAAATTTAAATCCAATAATTCTACAATTTTCTATGTGGCTCTGGGTTTATCCATTTAGTCCACATATTTAATTCCAGAATAATTTAAAATGGTTTGATATTTTAATCAAATCAAAACCACTACAGAAAATAGAAAAAAAAAAGAAACTAAAGAAGACTATACTTACCTGCCAGTCCAGCCGGCCCAACACCGAAGCGGCCCATCTGGCCCAACATGCCAGTCATCTTCAACCCAGCGCCAGAAGGACACCGGGCGTGTGCCCGACGCGCGCTCGCCACCTCCACCCTTCTTGCCTACCCCCTTGACGCCTTGTTCTCCCTAGACGACGCCACACAGCCCACTCGACCCCTTGGCCTCCCCCTCGTCCTCATCCTATCCTCTGCCTCTCTACCCACTCGTCCCCGTATGCGTCCGAGAGCGCTGCCGCCTACCAACGTGCACAACACCATCTTCTTGCCTCCCTGAGTTGTCCAACAGCTTCACCGTCCTATGCTGCAACTCCTCACCAACAAGAACAAGCCTGGATGGCCCGAGGAGATCTCCACCATTCATTCACCACCTACCGGTCGTCCACGAGCCACCGAGCCCTCTGTCCGATGCAATGTGAGCTGTTGCTGCATTTCCCCCTTTCTTCGCTGTTCCTCGCGTCCTTTAGACATTGCCCCGTCAGCATCGAGCTCCGGCCATCGCCATGGCCGGCGAGCCTCGCGCTCCCGAGATCTTCCGCTCGCTCCCGTATCACCCGCGTGCTCGCAAAGTCCAGAGGCATTGTCCGTCGGGATTCATGTTGTCTCCTTGGGGCAGTGAGGTTATGGTTTCTTGTCATGTGGCATTTTTTCATGTTATATGTTAATACGGTGCTTCATATCAAAATGACGACAACTGCGCATCCGGGGCACGTGCATGTAGACTTCTCGACAGTCATTGACGAGGTCAAGCTGGCTCTGGTAGAAAAAAGAAAACTACTCCACTATATACGCTTCAGCCTCCGCGCTTGCTTGCTTGAGTTGCTCTCTTCACACTCTCTCGTCCTCTCCAGATGTAAACATGACAGTGGTGGCCACACTCTCTGTGCTCACCACTGGTCACAGATCCGACCAGATCCCCTCCGTCGGGGAAGGTGAGAAGATGCAACATTCACGCGGTCGTCCTCGGCGACGGCTCTGACCCACTGCCGGCGCGTCCTGATCAGCATGCCTTGCCGTTCTCTCCCACGCAGCACCGGCTAGGGAGGGCCTCCGACCCCTTCTTCCTCGCTGCCGTAGTGTGGGCAGATCCGGCCTCCCGCCGCCCAGCTGGCGACATCCCAGCTACCCTCAGGTATAACTTCCTTCGAAACCGGCCTTGCTCTACTGCCCCAGCTCCTCATGTCGCTGCATTTGTATCTGTTACTACTTCTCAGGCCCCCTCGTAGATAGGATCAATCGGCTATTCGAAAGCCACCTAAATTTTTGTTGTTAAGAGGTAAAACTACTTCATGTAGTCGAATCTAGTACTACTTGGTTCAAACAGGGAAGAAAGGGGGTGGGGGTGGGGGAAGATTTGTTACCTGAATCTAGGACTTGGTCGAAAGAGGAAATAATGGGGGTGAATAGCAGAGACTGGCTATCCAACTGGTCTCTTGGTCTAATAGGGAAATAAAGGGAAACACATCACAAACTCGATATAAACCGATCTTTTGGTTGAAAATGGAAAGAAAGTGGGGACAGGAGGACAAGTCAACAGAGTATGTCCATCACTAGATTTGCTAGCCTAACACAGTAAAAGGTGGCCATACCGAACGGAAATGTTTGGATGTTTGTTGCTCGGAGCCCCTCTTATGTAATGCCACCGGTAAAATGTAGTAGTCCACTGTTAAAGTAAGACATGTTAAAGGAATGTGTTTTCAATGTAATGCCTCCAGTAATATGAATCAATGGCACTATTTTTCATGTCCTGCTAAATTTCCCATTAAGATAAGTGGCTTATTTTCGTTAGAAATGCAACTGTCCTGGTCTGCCTACTCTCCCGTGCCCAAATACCAACTCTTTAGCAGCTGTTAACGTAATGTTGTTGGTAAAATGAAGCAATGACACCATTGAAGTAATATCATATAAGCTAGGCAGGGCAGGGGACACAGCCCCAGCTCGACCAAGTTTGAATTACAACCCAAAAGCTACCACAGAAACATCTGGGGGGAGATAGGGACTGAAAGAGCCAGCTTTAGCATCCCAGTCTAAGCACCCCTGTCCTCCATCCTTGCGACGCATGATACACCTCACTTGCCACCTGCTCGACCCTAGTGCCACTGATAAAATGAAGTAATAATACAGTTAAAATAAAGCTAATTTCCTCTCTATCATTTCATTTCCAATGTAGATAAAGAAAGTGCTTCTCTTTGTTAGTGTATGTTTCATCAGCTAGTCCCATTGTTAATGTTTAAGTGTTTCTGCAAACTGGGGTGCTTAATTTTTGTTGAACTGCACAAAAAGAGAGGTTGGAATGTCTCAAGGCCCCTCCTTGTACTACCGTTGTACACTGATGTTCATCACTTGCAGAAGGTGTATTTTCTATTAAATGTATTGTACCGCAATCTTTTCCCATTAAGAAAATGAAGTTTCTTCTATTTATTAGTGTGTGTTTCATCAACTAGTGCCAATATAATGTAATCACACTTTTTCATTATCTATGCAAACAGGGTTATTCAGCTACATTTTGGTGAAACTGCACAAATTTACGGATGGAACCAGCATATATGTACAGTGCTAGGTGCCAATATCTAACATAAACGTGGCTTGGAAAAGCACAGATGCTCGGATGGTTCCTCAAGTTCTTACCGACCTGCTGGAGAATATTTTAATCTGCCGGTGTTTGGCTTGCACTTTTTTTAGGGGACACTTTACTTGTTTCAGTGTTGCAGCAAATCCTCTAATCAAATAGTAGTAGCTTATATTGGCACTTTTCTAGGGAGTATTCTTTTCTGAAAGAAGAACCAATCGACTTATCTTTATTTGTGGACATTTTCACAACTTTGGTTTAGTTCAAGAGCTCTTTCAGGGTGATTGGCGTAGTACTCGAAGTTATACCCAGCAGCTGGCACACTGATTGTAAGAATGAGCAGATGGAAGATTAGGTCTAGTGCAAAGCTTACCTTAAACCTTACCACCGCCATTGAGGCGAGGCAAGCGGTGACGGAACCTTAGGGAATGGCGGGGAAGCGACATCGCGCCAACCAACCTCCTCTTGCGGTGGGAGAGCGAATACTCCTGTGGCTCCCGCTTGTGCTGCACCCTCCAGAATGGCACACTGTACTTGATCGATTTGTCATCCTTCGGATGCTCGACCCTCGATCTGTACGCCCACCATCTCCACCTGGCTTTTCTCTCGGGCGAATCTGTCTGCTCTATCGCCCAGAGGAGATACTCGATGAACTTGAAGGACTGCGTCATGACCGCCACCGGGGAGTACATCGCCGCCCTCATCGCCTCCGTCTCGCTCTTTCTCATACATTCCCACATGGCCCTCACCGTCCCCGCAATCTCCCACTCGTTCTCAAACCAAGTAAGGATCTCCTTTAACCTGGCTAACTTTTCCCGGTCGCCGCCGGCGATCTCCATGATTCTCTTATGCATCTTCTCCATCGATGTGCTTCTGAGAGGTGCGGTGCTGGCTTTGGAAGATGAGAGGAGAGACGATGGTCTAGCAATGGTGAAGAGGGAGAGGCGAGGCGGTGATTTTGCAATGGAGAAGATGGAGAGGTGAGACGGTTGTTTTGGAATGGGGAAATGGAGAGGAGAGGGGGTGGTTTTGCAATGGAGAAGAGGGAGAGGAGCGTGCAGCTGTGATTTAGGATTGGACGAGAGGGGTGGCGCACTGTGACTGGATCAAAATAAAAATCAATTTACCCTTCAATTAAGAGAGCCCATATTAACTAGTCTCCCTTGTATCCTGGTCATATTTTGACCATGATTTTAACAAATAAAAAATATGTTATACATTGCAAAATTGATATAATTGGAAAGTACATTCAGATACGAATCCAACTATATAATTTTTTATGACATGCATTCACATTTTGCTTGTCAAATACAGTACGTGGTCAAACTTTGACCCAAAATATGCAAAACAAAAAAAACTTCCAAGACCACCGCCGCTCCTCTTCTGTTCCAATCCAAAACCAGCGCCGCTCCTCTCATCTTCCATTGCAAAAAAACTGCCGCTCCTCTCCTGTTCCAATCCAAAACCACCGCCGCTCCCTTTCCATTCAAAAACCACCGCCAGCGAGTGAAGGTGCTGTGGAGAAGTAGATCGATGGAGGAGTACAACAAATACGTGAGGATCACAGACGATGACCCTGTGAAGCTAGCCAGAATCTTGGAGATACAGTCTTGGTTTGACAACCCGGAGCAATTAGCGGCGATGGCGAGAGCGATGGCCAAATATCTAGAACAGAGCAAAAAGGCGGTGATACTCTCGGAGGGAGTCGCACGGGAGTACATAGAGCCGCCCCTCTCGGCCATGGAGCAAACAGATTCACCGAATCCGATCGTGAGGCAGCGGTGGTGGGAGTATCGATCAAAGATGGAGCATCCACCAGAGATCGAAGTATCGAGCATCTACACGGTCCCGTTTGTGAGGGTGTCGTGGCAGAGCGAGCCGGTGGAGTCTTCATCGACCGCACCCAACTGCAAGAGGAGAAAAATAGTTGGCGCGACGACTCCTCCCTTCCATCATCTCCCTCGCCATTCACCATGTCTCATGGGGCGGCTGTCTACTACCGAGGAATAGGAGGGAACTGCCCCCCCCCAAATAGTCTGAGGAGGAGCTTAGGATTGTCAATATTTGCAGGTTGTGAATTGTGTTTTGTGTTGTGTATTTTAAGAGTACTTTCAGATATGAATGTCTTTTGAATTTCAGATTTGCAGTATTGAGCATATGAAGTATTTTATGAATTCTAGATATCTATTTTAGCACTTCAAAAAATGTAGTTTCATATAAAAGTGCACACAATGTGATTCTCAGAGAGGAAACTGCAAGTTTCAGTTTCAGATAAGAAACTGCAAGTTTCGAAGGCAGAGCATTTATATTAACACGCCCTTTTCAAACAGGGATAACATCATGTTGGGAGTTTTATTCATGGTCAAAAATGGAACTACCAGCGAGTTAACATCATGCTGATCAACATTCATGCATAGAACATCTTCATACGATGCATAGTCAAAAAGATATGCTATTTTCAAAATGCCCTGATACGTCTTCGTCGTATCTACTTTTCTAACGCTTTTCCTCTTGTTTTGGACTCTAATTTGCATGATTTGAATGAAACTAACCCGGACTGACGCTGTATACAACAGAACTACCATGGTGTTGTTTTTGTGCAGAAATAAAAGTTCTCAGAATGGAACGAAACTTTTTGGAGATTTTTTTTGGAATAAGAGAAAAATACTGGAGCCAAGGACCACTGGGGGGCCCTGGGTGAGCACAACCCACCAGGGCGCGCCCCCTCCTAGCGCACCCAGGTGGGTTGTGCCCACCTGGTGGCCCCACAGACCCTAATTCCAACTCCTTAAATACCTATTTTTGGAGAAAAAATTTAGGGAGAAAGATTATCGCGTTTCACAAGACGGAGCCGCCGCCACCTCCTGTTCTTCATCAGGAGGCCAAATCTGGAGTCCGTTTGGGGCTCCGAAGAGGGGGTCTTCGATCTTCATCATCACCAACCCTTCTCCATCGCCAATTCCATGACGCTCCCAACCGGGAGTGAGTAATTCCTTCGTAGGATCGCTGGTCGGTGAGGAGTTGGATGAGATTCATCATGTAATCGAGTTGGCTTGATCCCTAGTATCCACTATGTTCTGAGATTGATGTTGATATGACTTTGCCATGCTTAATGCTTGTCACTTTGGGCCCGGGTGCCATGATTTCAGATCTGAACCATTTATGTTATCACCTTTATATCTATGTTCTAGATCCTATCTTGCAAGTTATATTCACCTATTACGTGTTATGATCCGTAAACCCCAGAGTGACAGTAGTCGGGATACTTTCCAGTGATGATCGTAGTTTAAGGAGTTCATGTATTCACTATGTGTTAATGCTTTGTTTCGGTTCTCTATTAAAAGGAGGCCTTAATATCCCTTAGTTTCCTATAGGACCCCGCTGCCACGGGAGGGTAGGACAAAAGATGTCATGCAAGTTCTTTCCATAAGCACGTATGACTATACATTACATTTATGAACTGGAGCTAGTGCCGTATCGCCCTAGGTTATGACTGTTATATGATGAATATCATCCATTGATTTCACTGATCCAATGCCTACGAATTTCTCTTATGTTGTTCTTGCTAAGTTAGTATTGCTATTGCTACTGTCACAACTGCTACAAAATCATTGCTATCACTGTTACTATTACCACTGCTATCAAAATTATCATATTATTGTGCTACTAATCATATTGCTGCACATAATTAATCTCTAGGTGTGGTTGAATTGACAACTCAGCTGCTAATACTTGCAAATATTCTTTGGCTCCCTTGTGTCGAATATATAAATTTGGATTGAATACTCTACCCTCGAAAACTATTGCGGTCCCCTATACTTGTGGGTTATCAAGACCTTTTTCTACGCCGTTGCCGGGGAGCATAGCTATATTTGTTGAGTCACTTGGGATTTTTATCAATTTATCACTATGAAGAATTTGAAGGATACCAAAACTAAGATTTTTCCCTCTAAGATGAGGGGAGGTAAGGATCTGCCATCTAGCTCTACACTTAATTCACCTTCTGTTATGAGTAGACCTGCAACACCCCCACACGCTATTAATCCTGATATGTCGCAGGTTATTGATGATGCTACTTCTATGAATGCTACTCATGATGATGCTAGTACCTTGCTTGATGATGATATGCCACTAGGTGAATTCCTTGATGAACAAATTGCTAGAGTTAGAGAGAATGAAATTACTGAAACTGATGAAATACCTGAAACTGAAAATCTTGAAACAACTATTAGACCTAGCTCTCATAGATATGAATTGCCTAAAGTACCTGAAGGTTATGTTATGGATGAGGAGACAGCTAGAAACTTTTTTGCTTGCAATGATAGAGATGATATTAAGAAATTATTATGCAAACTGAAAGAGAAATCTTTGAATGCTAGAACGAAGTGTGATCCCCAGTTTGCTACTTCTCCTGTCTTTGTCGATGATAAGGATTATGTATTCTCTGTCGACACAGAGGTAATTACTTTGGTTGAATCTAATCCTTTCCATGGTTATGAAACTGAAACTGTTGTGGCACACCTTACTAAGTTGAATGACATAGCCACCCTTTTTTCTCATGATGAGAAAATTCGCTATTATTATATCCTCAAGTTATTTCCGTTCTCATTAAAGGGTGATGCTAAGACTTGGTACAATACTCTTGCTCCTGTTTGTGTGCGTAGTCCCCAGGATATGATTTATTACTTCTCTGAAAAATATTTTCCTGCTCATAAGAAACAAGCTGCCTTACAGGAAATATTTAACTTTGTGCCGTGCCTGATCATTCTCTCAAGAAAAATGAAATACTTGATATCTTCTATAATGGACTAACCGATGCTTCTAGGGACTTCCTAGATAGTTGTGCTGGTTGTGTTTTCAGGGAATGAACTGTTGAACAAGCCGAAGAACTATTAGATACATATTCAAAAATTATGATGTTTGGACTCTTCCCGAATCACCACCTAAACCCACTCCGAAGAAGAGGGGTATCTTATATCCCAGTCCTGGAGATATGCAAGAGGCAAAGAAATGTATGAAGGAAAAAGGTATTAAAGCCGAGGATGTAAAAAATATACCTCCCATTGAAGAAATACATGGGCTTGATACACCACCACCACATAAGGTGGTAGAGGTAAATTCTTTAATGAAATTCAATGAAATGATAACCTTATAATAAACATCCTAGTCATTGCCTTTATTAGTTTGACAACTATATTAGAAAACAAGATCACTTCAATGCCAATGTTATGAAACAATTGAAATACAACTCGGATATGATTACTCGCTTGAGTGACTTGTTATTTAGAATCTCAAATGATGTTAGAGGTGTAGGAAAACATGCCTCTATGGTTCAAACTCAACTAGAACAAGTTGCCAAATCTCAAAGAGAATTGCTTGATGAAATGAATAATAATAAAAATGATCATGTAGTTAAGAGTAATGACTAGAGGAGGTAGAATAACTCAGGAACCACTTTATCCTGAGGGACATGCTAAAAGAATTGAACAAGACTCTCAAAGAATTAACACTGATGCACCTAGTCCGTCTAAAAAGAAAAAGAAAAAGAAAAAGAAAAATGATAGGACTTTGCATGCCTCTAGTTTACTGAAGTAGAAAAACCTTCTGAAGCTAACAATGATGTTTCTATTTCTGATGCTGAAACTCAATCTGGTAATGAACATTCACCTAGTGATAATGAAAAAGATAATGATAATGTTCATTAAGATACTGAACCAGACAATGATAAAAAACCACATAATGATGTTGAGATAGAACTAGCTGTTGATCTTGATAAGCCACAATCTAAAAATAAAAGATATGACAAAAGAGACCTTGTTGCTAGAAAACATGGAAGAGAAAGAGAACCACGGGTCCAACAACCCATGCCCTTTCCACCTAAATCCACTAAGAAAAAGGATGATGAAGAATTTGAACGCTTTGCTGAAATGCTTAGGCCAGTCTTTTTGTGTACTCGTTTGACTGATTTACTAAAGATGGCCCTTATGCAAAATAGATGAAAGACATCATTACTAACAAGATAAAGATACCGGAAGCTGAAATCTCCACTATGCTTGCTAATTATTCTTTTAAGGATGGAGTACCTAAAAAACTTGGAGATCCGAGAATACCAACTATACCTTGCTGCATAAAAAGAAATTATGTCAAAACTGCTTTGTGTGATTTAGGAGTTGGTGTTAGTGTTATGCCTTTATCCTTATATAAAAGACTTGATTTGAATAAACTCACACCTACTGAAATATCTTTGCAAATGGCTGACAGATCAACTGCCATACCTATCGGTATTTGTGAGGATGTGCCCGTTGTTGTTGCAAATGTTACTACCTTGACTGACTTTGTTATACTTGAGATGCCCGAGGACGACAACATGTCAATTATCCTTGGTAGTGTCACATCCCTAGCTTCTGACATTGCACTAGGCTAACTTCATGTGTGCATCATGTTTAAACTTTGAAAGAAACTTGAAATGGGGATTGCCTAAACCCTAGCATTAAAGGAATTCACTAGGTTCAACCAAAATATTTCCAGTAAATCCAAATGGCTTTCAAAAATGTTCATCATTCTTGGAAAATGCTGGAAACAGTAACCAGAGGTGATGCACATTTTTCCATGACATATTTGGGCTCTGGATTAAATCATACTCTATTTGCATTTGGGCATTTAAATGCTATTAAATATTTTAAATGCTCAAATAATCATAAACAAAAATGTTTACTGTAGGATATATTCCCAATAGTGATCATGAGTAGTTTCATGATTTTTGGAAGTGTCTAAGTATTTTTAATGAAGCCCAAAAGACCACAGAATATTAGAAAACAGAAACAAATAAAAAAGAGAGAGAAAGGAAACCTACCTGGCCTCACCTGTCGCAGCCCAGCTGGCCAGCCCACCTGGCCGGCCTAGCCCAGCGCCGCTGCCAGTCATCTCCCACCTCTCGCAAGTAGGACGAGAGGCGTGTGGCCGCCGTGCGCGCCCACACGCCCCGGCCACCTCCTGCTTGCCGCTTCTCCCTGGACGTCCCCGGAGACGCCACGCGCTCCCCTCGACCCCTCCCGCTCTCCCCCGTGCTCATTCCCTCCCCTAGACCTCTCTCTCTCACCCACCCAAACGGGTTCGTCGCCGCCGCTCGCCACCACCGCGGCCATCGCCTCCCCCTCGCCTCTCCGACATGCCTAGGAGCTCCGCCACCGTCGCCTACGTCTCTCTATCGACTCACGCGACGCCAAACGCCCCGAAACGCCGCCCCCGACCTCGTCTTTGTCGTTCGGCCGCCGAGATCGCCGGCGACCTCCCGTCTTCATCAGCTCCTCCCCGACCTCGCCGACCCGCTCGTCGTGACCGTGGTGAGCTGCTGGCCGTTACCCCCCTCTCCGTTCTCTTCCTCGCATGCCGTAGCGAATGCACCAAGCTCGACCGCACCCGCCGCCGACGCGGCCCCGGCAACCAAACAGCCCGGGCGTCGTGTCCAACATGCTCGCCGCCTCGCGTAGTTGCTGTAGGTGCCATGAACGCGCTGCTACGGCCACTGCAGCCCCGTAGCCACAAACACCCGAACGCCAGCATCGCCCCGAGCTCGTTTCCGGCGAGCTCCGTCCGTCCCCGCTGCTGCCGCATTCCGCTCTGGATGCGGGCGAGCCCCAGCTCCCCGCGCGTGCCCTCCTCTGCTCGATTGGGCACCAGAGAAGCAATCCCGAGCCCTTCCGCCGTGTCTGCTGCTGCCGGTGGCTAAACGCCGGTGGTTTAGCCCCGGTTGACCAGGGATTTGACCCCCTGGGTCATTCACATGTGGGCCCCGGCCCCACTGACATTTTGGTTAGGTTTAACTTAAGGCTAATTAACTATATTAATTAGCTGAGTCGATGACATATGGGTCCCACTGTCAGGTTTGACTCTGGTTAGGCGCTGTTGACCAGCTGACGTCACAGTGATGCAGTGCTGATGCAATAACTCATTTCTGGATTTATATTTTATATAGGAAATTCCAGAAAATGTAGCAAACTTCTAAAAATCATAGAAAATAATCTATAACTCAGATTGAAAAGATTTATATATGAAAAATGATCAGAAAAATCCAATCTATCCATCTGAACTAGTTTCATGCATGTCTAGACAACTTAACTTTGCTGTTTAGTTCAAAACATGATAAGGCACTATTTAAATTCATAATTTGAGTTTGGGATTGAACCTTTGGTTCAAAATGACCCAAACCCATCTGTTTGTAGTTGCATTAGCCAAAACACATTCATATTGCCATGTCTTAGCATGCATCATAATTGTTGCATTGCATTGATTGTGTTCTTCCTTGTTTGACGATGGTTGTCCCCTCTCGATAGACGTGGTTCCAACGATGAGTTCGATGACACTGATGAAGAGCTATATGATCTTCGGAAGTGCCAGGCAAGCAAACCCCCTTGTTCATTCCGATACAATCCCACTCTCTCGCTCCTGCTCTCTTTTACTGCATTAGGACAACAATGATTCATCTGTTACTTGCTGCGGTAGTTGAACCCCTTATCCTCTGCATGACCTGTCATTGCCACAGTAAATAGATGAAACCCACTAGCATGAGTAGGAGTTGTTTGAGCCCTAATGTGCCTACTCATTCATGCTTGTTTGTCATGCCTGCTACTGCTTAGAGTTGAGTCGGGTCTGATTCATCGGGGATGAATTGGAGCAGTGATGAACATGTCCTACTGTGTGTGAGCTAAGTGTGTGAACACGATTTGGTAAAGGTAGCGGTGAGAGGCCATGTAGGAGTACATGGTGGGTTGTCTCATTGAAGCCGTCCTCAGGAATTGAGTTCTGTGTTTGTGATCCATGAAACAGTTACTACCACGCATTGGGCCCGAAACCAATGGACCCTCTCGGCTTCTTAATCACCCTTGTCCTCTGTCCAGGAGTTGCAAGTAGTTTCTGGTGTTTGTAGTATGGTAGAGGCCGTGGACAGCGCTGACCCGAGGGGTGGGCTATGATACGGTAGGCACGTGGCCGGGTATGCCGGGCGCCCGTTTGGTGTCGCGGAACCCTGTACACATCGTTCGGGGGCGTATGTGGAAATCTCGGCCGGACTCCCTACGGATGGAACCTGAATAGGCGATAAACCTGGACTAGAGACTTGAGTGTTTAGGTAGGCTGTGGCCGACACCCACGTTGGGCTTCCGCTTGAAGGTTGCCGAGTACATGTCGTGTAAACGGCGGTAAGTGGTGAGAGCGTGTGTGACGAAGTACACCCCTGCAGGGTTAATATGATCTATTCGAATAGCCGTGTCCGCGGTAAAGGACTTCTGGGTTGCCTATAACAGTTCATAGACAAGTGAAAGTGGATACTCTAAAATGCGCAAGATAAGCATGAGTGCTATGGATGGCGTTCTCGTAGGGAGACGGGAGCGGATCCATAGTGGAGTATTGATATGGTGAATATGTGGACTCGTGTGCGCCACCTCAAAAGAGTTACTTGCAGTCGTAGCTAGGATAGCCACCGAGTCAAAGCTGGCTTGCTGCAGTTAAACTCCACCACCCCCTTTGTTGATACCGATGCATATGTAGCTAGTTCTGATGTAAGTCTTGCTGGGTACATTTGTACTCACGTTTGCTTAATTTATGTTTTTGCAGAGAGACTTCAGTCTCGCTAGTAGTTCCGCGTGGACTTCGACGTTTAGCTTGTTACCTCAGCTACGATCTTGTGCCCTCGGCAGGATCTAGTAGATAGTCAGGCTTCTCAGCCTTTTTCATTTATAGTTGTCTGTACTCAGACATGTTAAGCTTCCGCATGTGTTTGACTTGTATGCTCTGAATGCTGGGTCAGAGACCCATGTTTGTAATATCTGGCTCTTCGGAGCCTAATGAATAAGTACTTGAGTCGTAGAGTTATGTTGTGATGCCATGTTGTATTTACACATATCGAGCATATTGCGTGTATGATTGAAATGCTTGGTATGTGTGGGATCCGACAACCTAGTTGTTTATCCTTGGTAGCCTCTCTTATGGGGAAATGTAGTCTTGTGCTTCCATGAGCCATAGTAGTCCGCTACAGCCCGGTTCACCGGAGTCCTGCTAGCCCAGCACTACTGCTCCGGACACCTGACTGGCCGGCATGTGATTCACTTCGTTCCTGTGTCTGTCCCTTCGGGGAAATGTCACGCGGTGACATCCGGAGTCCTGCCTAGCCTGCTACAGCCCGGGTTCCCGGAGTCCTGTTAGCCCAGTGCTACAGCCCGGATTCACACGCTGCTGACCGACACGTTCGATGTTGATTCATGTATGCCTGTCCCCATACGTTAGTGCCGCTTTGGGTTCACGACTAGCCATGTCGGCCCGGGTTCTCTGTCATATGGATGCTAGCGACACTATCATATATGTGAGCCAAAAGGCGCAAACGGTCCCGGGCCATGGTAAGGCGACACCCGTGGGAATACCGTGCGTGAGGCCGCAAAGTGATATGAGGTGTTACAGGCTAGATCGGTGTGATTTAGAATCGGGGTCCTGACAGCTTTGGTATCAAAGCCTGACTGCCTGTAGGTTTACGAAGCCAAACTGGTCGAAGTTGAGTCTAGAAATGCTTTATTTATATAAGGGAATTGATTGTGGGAGGGAACATAAGCCTCTTTTTACTCCTTTACCTTATGCCCTTCTAATCTGAGTCACCCTCTTCTCTTCTATGGGGATTAAGAACTAGGCTTCTCATCTTTCTATCAGGATCATGTGTTACTAATCCGTAGACTCATAGGACTGTTGGATTTAAGCTTCATTTCAGTTCCTACTACTTCCGTGTATCCATAGCTGGCCTCAAATTCTTGATATTGTGATGATCGAGTGGTTACGCCACCATTTTGCAGGATGTCTTAAATCTTTTTGAGCATTTACAGCCGTTATGCTCTCCGAGTCATCCCGGGTCTCTAAATAGTCTGATGCATTTGCAAATCCCTTCTTTCCGTTCCCGATGTTCCTTGGGCCAGATTAATCACACTAACCAGTGTGTTGAGGTACTCCGTTACCTCGTCATATATGTTGGAGCTATTATTATGACCCCAGTCGTCTTAGAGAACCACTTAGTAATCTAGCAATGCTTTGCATTCCCAGTGTGCGGATTCTGGCCATTATTCTCGAAAGCATCCCGTGATGCCATTTAGTTAGTAGGCATTCTATTTCTGGCTTCTTGAACCCAAGATTCACTCTACTTAATTCGTGTAGCTAGTGTTTGCTCGTTCCTTTAGGATATTAGTAACCTTTGTGATAGTCTTCGAGGTCCGTGGTATATCGTTCTTCCAAATACCATGAACCATTCTTGGCAGGAGTTCTTTTGAACCAAAGGATCACAACCAGGGCGCCCTTGAGGAGTACTCCATTCATATTGTGACTCTGCCAGTCCTACCTTTCTGCATGGGTTATCTAGAAGAAACTTGTTGAACTTGGTTCGACATACTAATCTATGCATCCACAACTCAGAAAGTTATATGTTCCTTTGAGTTGTCCCTCTTCAGTCGTATTCCGACCTTCGTCTATCAATTGATAGTCAGGACTAGTTGTGCATTCGTGTTATCAATGCCTATTATTCTTGTGGTCCGTCAAGCCATTCTATTCCGGAATGACTAGGAGAAACAAACTCCAGTACCTTATCCATTTCTTGGATTGGTCAAAGTAGTTGTATTCCGCAGATCAAAATGCCAATCCAGCTTTTGTTCTGTTCTACCTCGGAGTATTACCCCCTTTATGTCAGAATTGTCATGAGAATTGCACCATCTCTCACGAATTCTTAACGCAGTGATACTTCTCGCCATCATTGCTCATTCCTCGGTTCCGTGTTGTCACAACCGGAATGCCGACAGGTGAACTATGATGTGTGAAATCTATACTCCTAGCAACTCCGTTGCTTGGTAGTTAAAGGACAATAATTTCATCCTTAGCGTGTTGGTTACTGAATCACATCCTAAGGTTGATCGTGCTACCCAGTCCTTATTCCCGGTGCACTTTTCGATCAATGAGTTTGGATAGTGTCAGTCCTTGCTTATTCGGTCATATCGTCTTGCTCTGAAAAGCAAGATCGTTCTCGAGCTTAGTAACATATCGGTGGTTCGTGATGTTCCGAATATCTTCTCGGATGTATTACCAGGTTGTCACCTGACCGCTATGTTGAGTTCGTGATCATGTTGGTTTTCCTCCAAACCACCCATTCTCCAAGAATCTGTGTTGGATACCCCTGAGCTAGTTGGTCAAGCTAAACAACAACTTGGAGAGTTGGAAGATAAAAACTTGTCTACCTTAGTTCATTTCCAAAGGGATATCTTGTGTTGTGTGTTGTAGAAAGATGATTTCTTCATCGATTGGTCCTCGTGATCAATTAATGGACCTATCATCTTAACCAAACTTTGATTTGAGTATGGGCTATCATCAAATCAAATCAGAACCAATGATGTTCGTAATGTTGTCTTACCCGTGGTTGATTCCTCGAGCATACACCATTACATCTTTTGGTCTGACCAATGCTATGACCGTGTTCACTTAATTGTGGAATTCCATCTATATGGAAGCCTAGATGGGTTGTTGTTGAGCCCATCGACAACATCCTTATCTCCTCCATGATTTGGTTGAACATCTAAGTTAGCGTTGGAAACTTTTGAAAGCATCTTCCTCGTGTTAGCTCATGAAGTTAATGTTTTGATGGAAGAAGTGACTTCCTCTAGTTCACGTGCATATGATGCAAGTTGCCGCCGTGAACTTGAGAAAGTTTGTTTCGCTTCCTCTGGAATCATCCCAAGTCAGTCATGCATACGTGCGAAGTATTCTTTGGTCTGGAGACTTGCAACCTTCATTCTATATGAATCCCTAGCACACCAAGCCACTGATTGATTTGTTCAAGGAAAAGAAGTTCTTAAGTGCTATTCCTTAAGGACCCAAAGGTACATGCGCATGACTTCGCTCTCCGCAATGATGGTTCCTAATCAGAACTCGGTAGTGTTTTATTCTAAGACTACTATGTGGTCATGCTTGTCTGGGACAGCGTGTTCACATGTTGTAGCAGAACCAGCTCATGTTTTGGAGCTTGCTATCGTAGTTCATCCCCTGAGAATCTCGCAACGTCATCTCATCGATTTGTGTTGCAAACCTTCATTTTTCTTCCTAGACTCGATGAGTCTTGAATACCTGCCACCAACCAGATCTGAATCTCGGGCAGATGTGATGGTTGGAACGTTTCCCAAGAGCTATAATATTGGTCTCTCGGTAACCGGTAGAGTGGATGTCGTGGCCAACACACCCAACCGGAAGACCTATTATTATAGTATCTTGATTGAGGAAGTTGGCCACCTCTCCATAAGGATTTCGTAAGAATCTACTTCCGTAGATATTCCTTATGGATTCTTGTGCTCCCGAAGTCCGACCTTTTACTTGATGTTCTATGTACCAAACCATTTTAATAAATGGGTTGCACTAGCACATCAAGGAGAACATTAGAAGCGGAGTGCTAAATGTCTCTCGGTCGATCGTTCAGATTTCGTCCCCTTGGCCTCGCTAAGGTGAAATCCTAGAAGGTGTTATCTTCCTTTGCATCTGCATCATCCATCACTATTCATCATGGTAGTATGTTGTGTTGCCAGGATCCTCGACACGGATATTGGTAAAACCTTGATGAATATGGAAATGCTCAAGTTCTTGAGAGCACGCGCAAGCAAATCATCCCTTGCATTGTCTTCAGCAAGGTAGTTCACATCATCCATTCTAGTCCGAGTATGCCATTCCTTCGAACTCCGCCAAACGATTGCTGTGATTTGCCTTAAGCTGGTATAAAGAGTTTCAATGATCTCTATATCAAAAGTAATTCTTTTTGCCACTTAAGGTAATAATTCTACGAGTCACCTTCCCCAAGGTGCCCCGTTATCGAATCATGGCAATTTTCCTCGCTACTTTGAAACCCTCGTCAAATTGTTTCTTCCGTCCCTCCTGATACATGTTTTGCCTCTCAGCTCCAGAGATGTTTCTATGTCCCATTCCGTGAGTTGATCTTGTGATCATTAAGATGATCCTAAGTTGCTCGAACCTCAGGAAGATTGATTCTTTTAAAAATTCTCCATTTCTACTCGTTGTCATGTTGGATGTAGTTCTCAAAGCAAGACGTTGAGATCAAGGGGATGCAATGAATCAACATCCTCGAGAAAGACATCTGGATCGTGAAGATTGTGTTAGCTTGTGTCCCTCTGTCTTCTTACCTAACGACTTGAATCTCGGGACGAGATTCTTGTTTAGTGGGGGTGAGTTGTCACATCCCTAGCTTCTGACATTGCACTAGGCTAACTTCATGTGTGCATCATGTTTAAACTTTGAAAGAAACTTGAAATGGGGATTGCCTAAGCCCTAGCATTAAAGGAATTCACTAGGTTCAACCAAAATATTTCCAGTAAATCCAAATGGCTTTCAAAAATGTTCATCATTCTTGGAAAATGCTGGAAACAGTAACCAGAGGTGATGCACATTTTTCCATGACATATTTGGGCTCTGGATTAAATCATACTCTATTTGCATTTGGGCATTTAAATGCTATTAAATATTTTAAATGCTCAAATAATCATAAACTAAAATGTTTACTGTAGGATATATTCCCAACAGTGACCATGAGTGGTTTCATGATTTTTGGAAGTGTCTAAGTATTTTTAATAAATCCCTAAAGACTATAAAATATTAGAAAATAGAAACAAATAAAAAAAGAGAGAGAAAGGAAACCTACCTGGCCTCACCTGTCGCAGCCCAGCTGGCCCGCCCACCTGGCCGGCCCAGCCCAGCGCCGCTGCCAGTCATCTCCCACCTCTCGCCAGTAGGACGAGAGGCGTGTGGCCGCCGTGCGCGCCCACGTGCCCCGGCCACCTCCTGCTTGCCGCTTCTCCCTAGACGTCCCCGGAGACGCCATGCGCTCCCCTCGACCCCTCTCGCTCTCCCCCGTGCTCATTCCCTCCCCTGGACCTCTCTCTCTCACCCACCCGAACGGGTTCGTCGCCGCCGCTCGCCACCACCGCGGCCATCGCCTCCCCCTCGCCTCTCCGACATGCCCAGGAGCTCCGCCACCGTCGCCTACGTCTCTCTGTCGACTCACGCGACGCCAAACGCCCCGAAGCGCCGCCCCCGACCTCGTCTTCGTCGTTCGGCCGCCGAGATCGCCGGTGACCTCCCGTCTTCATCAGCTCCTCCCCGACCTTGCTGACCCGCTCGTCGTGACCGTGGTGAGCTGCTGGCCGTTTCCCCCCTCTTCGTTCTCTTCCTCGCATGCCGTAGCGACCGCACCAAGCTCGACCGCACCCACCGCCGCTTGCGCCCGCCACCGACGCGGCCCCGGCAACCAAACAGCCCGGGCGTCGTGTCCAACATGCTCGCCGCCTCGCGTAGTTGCTGTAGGTGCCATGAACGCGCTGCCACAGCCACTGCAGCCCCGTAGCCACAAACACCCGAACGCCAGCGCCGCCCTGAGCTCGTTTCCGGCGAGCTCCGTCTGTCCCCGCTACTACCGCATTCCGCTCTGGATGCGGGCGAGCCCCAGCTCCCCGCGCGTGCCCTCCTCTGCTCGATTGGGCGCCGAAGAAGCAATCCCGAGCCCTTCTGCCGTGTCTGCTGCCGCCGGCGGCTAAACGCCGGTGGTTTAGCCCCGGTTGACCAGGGATTTGACCCCCCTGGGTCATTCACATGTGGGCACCGGCCCCACTGACATTTTGGTTAGGTTTAACTTAAGGCTAATTAACTATATTAATTAGCTGAGTCGATGACATATGGGTCCCACTGTCAGGTTTGACTCTGGTTATGCACTGTTGACCAGCTGACGTCATAGTGACGCAGTGCTGACGCAATAACTCATTTCTGGATTTATTTTTTATATAGGAAACTCCAGAAAATGTAGCAAACTTCTAAAAATCATAGAAAATAATCTATAACTCAGATTGTAAAGATTTATATATGAAAAATGATCAGAAAAATCAAATCTATCCATCTGTACTGGTTTCATGCATGTCTAAACAACTTAACCTTGCTGTTTAGTTCAAAACATGATAAGGCACTATTTTAATTCATAATTTGAGTTTGGGATTGAACCTTTGGTTCAAAATGACCCAAACCCATTTGTTTGTAGTTGCATTAGCCAAAACACATTCATATTGCCATGTCTTAGCATGCATCATAATTGTTGCATTGCATTGATTGTGTTCTTCCTTGTTTGCCGGTGGTTGTCCCCTCTCGATAGACGTGGTTCCGACGATGAGTTCGATGACACTGATGAAGAGCTATATGATCTTCGGAAGTGCTAGGCAAGCAAACCCCCTTGTTCATTCCGATACAATCCCACTCTCTCGCTCCTGCTCTCTTTTACTGCATTAGGACAACAACGATTCATCTGTTACTTGCTGCGGTAGTTGAACCCCTTATCCTCTGCATGACCTGTCATTGCCACAGTAAATAGATGAAACCCACTAGCATGAGTAGGAGTTGTTTGAGCCCTGATGTGCCTACTCATTCATGCTTGTTTGTCATGCCTGCTACTGCTTAGAGTTGAGTCGGGTCTGATTCATCGGGGATGAATTGGAGCAGTGATGAACATGTCCTACTGTGTGTGAGCTAAGTGTGTGAACACGATTTGGTAAAGGTAGCGGTGAGAGGCCATGTAGGAGTACATGGTGGGTTGTCTCATTGAAGCCGTCCTCAGGAACTGAGTTCTGTGTTTGTGATCCATGAAACAGTTACTACCACGCATTGGGCCCGAAACCAATGGACCCTCTCGGCTTCTTAATCACCCTTGTCCTCTGTCCAGGAGTTTGTGACGCCCCCGATTTGACCGTACACTAATCATGCACGCAAATGTATACGATCAAGATCAGGGACTCACGGGAAGATATCACAACACAACTCTACAACATAAATAAGTCATACAAGCATCATAATACAAGCCAGGGGCCTCGAGGGCTCGAATACAATTGCTCGATCATAGACGAGTCAGCGGAAGCAACATTATCTGAGTACAGACATAAGTTAAACAAGTTTGCCTTAAGAAGGCTAGCACAAAAGTAGCAACGATCGAAAAGGCAAGGCCTCCTGCCTGGGACCTCCTAACTACTCCTCGAAGCCGAACTCCATGTAGAATCATCCTCGGGATCTCTAGCTCCTGGACTCCAGCATCTGGTTGCGACAACCAGGTATAGAAAGGGGAAAAGAGGGAGAAAAGCAACCGTGAGTACTCATCCAAAGTACTCGCAAGCAAGGAGCTACACTACATATGCATGGGTATATGTGTAAAGGACCATATCGATGGACTGAACTACAGAATGCCAGAATAAGGGGGGATAGCTAGTCCTGTCGAAGAATACGCTTCTGGCCACCTCCATCTTGCAGCATGTAGAAGAGAGTAGATGGTAAGTTCACCAAGTAGCATCGCATAGCATAATCCTACCCGGCGATCCCCTCCTCGTCGCCCTGTTAGAGAGCGATCACCGGGTTGTATCTGGCACTTGGAAGGGTGTGTTTTATTAAGTATCCAGTTCTAGTTGTCATAAGGTCAAGGTACAACTCCGGGTCGTCCTTTTACCGAGGGACACGGCTATTCGAATAGATAAACTTCCTTGCAGGGGTGCACCACATAACCCAACACGCTCGATCCCATTTGGCCGGACACACTTTTCTGGGTCATGCCCGGCCTCGAAAGATCAACACGTCGCAGCCCCACCTAGGCTCAACAGAGAGGTCAGCACGCCGGTCTAAAACCTATGCGCACAGGGGTCTGGGCCCATCGCCCATTGCACACCTGCACGTTGCGTACGCGGCCGGAAGCAGACCTAGCCCCCTTAATACAAGTGCGAGCTTACGGTCCAATGCGGCGCGCGCCACTCAGTCGCTGACGTCAAAAAGAGCTTCGGCTGATACCACGACGTCGATTGCCCATAACTGTTCCCGCGTAGTTGGTTAGTGCGTATAGACCAAATGGCCAGACTCAGATCAAATACAAGATCTCGTTAAGCGTGTTAAGTATCCGCGAACGCCGACCAGGGCCAGGCCCACCTCTCTCCTAGGTGGTCTCAACCTGCCCTGTCGCTCCGCCATAAAGTAACAGTCGGGGGCCGTCAGGAACCCAGGCCCACCTCTACCGGGATGGAGCCACCTGTCCTTTCAGCCCCCTCATCAGAATCACTTGCGGGTACTCAACGAGCCGACCCAACTTTAGTCACCACATGTGTCATGTATATAATGTATATAGTATATACCCGTGATCACCTCCCGAAGTGATCACGGCCCAGTAGTATAGCATGGCAGACGGACAAGAGTGTAGGGCCACTGATGGAACACTAGCATCCTATACTAAGCAGTAGGATAGCAGGTAAGGGTAACAACTGTAGCAACAATGATAGGCTATGCATCAGGATAGGATTAACGGAAAGCAGTAACATGCTACACTACTCTAATGCAAGCAGTATAGAGAAGAATAGGCGATATCTGGTGATCAAGGGGGGGCTTGCCTGGTTGCTCTGGCATGAAGGAGGGATCGTCAACACCGTAGTCGAACTGGGGCTCGCCGGCAGTCTCGGGGTCTACCGGAAAGAAGTAACGAATGGGGAACACAATAAATAACAAAGCAATCAAAGCATCACAAAGCGTAGCATGGCAATACGCGGTGCAAGAGGTGACCTAACGCAGTAGTAGGTGATACCCGCGAAGTGGGGAAACATCCGGGAAAGTATTCCCGGTGTTTTGCGTTTTTGGACAAATGAACCAGAGGGGGGAAGTTGCATGTTTGCTATGCTAGGGATGTGTGGCAGACGAACGGACTGCGTATTTGGATTCGTCTCGTCGTTCTGAGCAACTTTCATGTAGAAAGTATTTTCATCTGAGCTACGGTTTATTTTATATGATTTTCTAAAGTTTTAAATCATTTTAGAATTTATTTAATTAATTTAATTCAACATTATCCAGAATAGTGCACGCTGACATCATCATGATGTCAGCATGATGTCAATAGTCAACAGAGGTGTTGACTGGTCAAACTCACATGTAGGTCCAGTGGGACCCACCTATCATTCTTTGTTTAGATTAATTAGGAATTAGCTAAACTAATTACTGTTTAATTAAACTAACTAGTTAATTAGATTAATTAAACAGGATTAATTAACTTAATTAATTAATAATTAATTTTATTAATTCATTTTTCTTTTTATTTATTAATTTATTTATTCTTTTTTTTAATTGACGTTCTGGGGCGTGGGCCCCCCATGTCATTGGCACAGGGGCCATAGCGTGTGCGGGCGTTGGGTGCGGGCGTGGTGCCCGTGCCCGAGGCCGAACGGGGCTGGCCCCGGACGCAGCCCGCGGCGTGGGCACCGGCAGCCAGAACGCCGGCCAGGGGGGGGGGGGGCGAGCCACGGTGGACGGGGCGAGGCCAGGGACGGCGACGGGGCAGCGGTGCCTGAGCTAGTGGCAGCGGCGGGCGACGGCGGGCGAGCCACGACAAGCAGTGGCGAGGCGCAGGCGTGGCTGGATGCAAAGGCACGCGGAGGCGGGCGTGTTAGGCGTGGCGGGGCGCGGTCAAGGCGCGAGGTGCGGGCTTCCGCTTGAAGGTTGCCGAGTACATGTCGTGTAAACGGCGGTAAGTGGTGAGAGCGTGTGTGACGAAGTACACCCCTGCAGGGTTAATATGATCTATTCGAATAGCCGTGTTCGCGGTAAAGGACTTCTGGGTTGCCTATAACAGTTCATAGACAAGTGAAAGTGGATACTCTAAAATGCGCAAGATAAGCGTGAGTGCTATGGATGGCGTTCTCGTAGGGAGACGGGAGCGGATCCATAGTGGAGTATTGATATGGTGAATATGTGGACTCGTGTGCGCCACCTCAAAAGAGTTACTTGCAGTCGTAGCTAGGATAGCCACCGAGTCAAAGCTGGCTTGCTGCAGTTAAACTCCACCACCCCCTTTGTTGATACCGATGCATATGTAGCTAGTTCTGATGTAAGTCTTGCTGGGTACATTTGTACTCACGTTTGCTTAATTTATGTTTTTCCAGAGAGACTTCAGTCTTGCTAGTAGTTCCGCGTGGACTTCGACGTTTAGCTTGTTACCTCAGCTACAATCTTGGGCCCTCGGCAGGATCTAGTAAATAGTCAGGCTTCTCAGCCTTTTTCATTTATAGTTGTCTGTACTCAGACATGTTAAGCTTCCGCATGTGTTTGACTTGTATGCTCTGAATGCTGGGTCGAGAGACCCATGTTTGTAATATCTGGCTCTTCGGAGCCTAATGAATAAGTACTTGAGTCGTAGAGTTATGTTGTGATGCCATGTTGTATTTACACATATCGAGCATATTGCGTGTATGATTGAAATGCTTGGTATGTGTGGGATCCGACAACCCAGTTGTTTATCCTTGGTAGCCTCTCTTATGGGGAAATGTAGTCTTGTGCTTCCATGAGCCATAGTAGTCCGCTACAGCCCGGTTCACCGGAGTCCTGCTAGCCCAGCACTACTGCTCCGGACTCCTGACTGGCCGGCATGTGATTCACTTCGTTCCTATGTTTCTCCCTTCAGGGAAATGTCACGCGTGACATCCGGAGTCCTGCCTAGCCTGCTACAGCCCGGGTTCCCGGAGTCCTGTTAGCCCAGTGCTACAGCCCGGATTCACACGCTGCTGACCGACACGTTCGATGTTGATTCATGTATGCCTGTCCCCATACGTTAGTGCCGCTTTGGGTTCACGACTAGCCATGTCGGCCCGGGTTCTCTGTCATATGGATGCTAGCGACACTATCATATACGTGAGCCAAAAGGCGCAAACGGTCCCGGGCCATGGTAAGGTGACACCCGTGGGAATACCGTGCGTGAGGCCGCAAAGTGATATGAGGTGTTACAGGCTAGATCGGTGTGACTTAGAATCGGGGTCCTGACAGGTAGACCCTTCTTGAATACTGCATGGGCTGTTATTGATTGCAATAAAAGCAAGGTCATGTTTCATATCAATGGTAATGAGCATATGGTGCACTTTCCGAAGAAACAATTCCAAGTGAATGGTATTAATGTTATTGAAAAATCTCCAACACTCACTATTGGAAGTTTTCATCTACCTTTACCTACCGCCGAAAAGAAATATGAAATGCTTATTGTTGGGGACATACATATCCCCGTTGAGGTCACTTAGCGTTTTTACGAAAGTTCTTCGGTTTCATGCTAATCGAAGGTGGTTGTTAATAAGACTTGATCAACCTTATTAATGGATCATTTTTGAAAGGTATGAAGTTGATGGACCTAGTAGACACAACCTTCCGTTTCCCACTCTTGTATTCTGTTTTTCTTAGTTAATAAAATAAAATGTCATGTTTTGTCTGTTTTCTGAATTTTTCGTGTAATAAAAAAATGTCCAAAAAATAGAAGCTCTCAGAATGCCCTGAAAATTTAATACGAATTTTTTCTGAATACTTAATTTTTTTAGTGCAAATAACATTAGAGGGGGGGTGCTCCAGGTGGGCACAACCCATCTGGGCGCGGCAGCAGCCCCAGGCACGCCCTGGTGGGTTGTGGTCCCATCGTGGGCCCCCTCAGTTATCTCTTTAGTCCATGTCATCACCTACCTCCAAAAAATCACCGTTGCTCTCTCTCTCATGTTCTTGCTCTCAAACCCGCGGATTTTGATCTCTTTGCTCGAAGCTCCGTTTCTGAAACTGTTTTGGGGCATTGCCACTTGGTATGTGACTCCTCCATTGGTCCAATTAGTTTTTGCTTTAGTGGATTATATTTTGAATAATTAGCTACTCTTGGTGCTGCTGTAGATGAGCTTGCATGTTGAATTCTTAGAGTTCTAAGTAGTTTGAATGCTTGAAATGGCCTCTATGCATCCTTATGAGTAGTTGCTATCAATCTTGTAAAGTTTTATTGACAAAAATTTTGTGACCCAGAAATTTTTCAGAAAATTGTACGCAAATATGATGAACCTCTTTTGAAGGAGTTCTTCGAGGCGGAAGTCCTCGGAGGCATCTTCTAGTAGTAGCTCAACCTGTCGGTCTTATGTTGAACCAAGTGCCAGTTCAATAAGGGATGCTGCTACCAAATCATGCTTATGTCTGTTCGACAATTTGATGTTGAGTGCAGGTATTAAATAAGAATTTGAGCAATATGTTCACAATGCCGAGCTCGGTCCCTACATTCAAGATAAGTGCAACCAGTACCTCAGTCTCATAGAATCATTTACTAAAGAGTTTAAATTTCATCCTCGTGAGTCTAGAGTCTCGTTTAAACTTTATGACCGTTCACTTACCATGCCTCTAGATGCGTTTAGTGGTGTGTGTAAAATTCCATTTTGGGGTTTGTTGGATGAACCACCAAGATTTGAGTATGAGACATTTTGACTAGCCTTTGCTATGGTGAAACTAGAGGAGTGACACAGGGTAGAATAAGAAGCATTCATTTCCCATCAATTCAGTACTTTGCACTGTTTAAAGGAAAATGAATCATACGTAAACAAGACTGTAGTACACTATGTGCTCTTGATTTGAGCCTCCTACATACTGCTCTCACCGGTGTTAAATGTTATAACCTTCGAGCGATTGTTGCACGCAGATTGCAACCAACGCCGGTAGTGGATATTTTTATGGTGGGATTTATGCTTCACGTTTAGCAGAGGAGTTCCATGTATGACCTTGGCCTGATGATTGTCGGTGTCAAAACCGGCGGATCTCGGGTAGGGGGTCCCGAACTGTGCGTCTAAGGCGGATGGTAACAGGAGGTGGGGGACATAATGTTTACCCAGGTTCGGGCCCTCTCGATGGAGGTAATACCCTACTTCCTGCTTGATTGATCTTGATGATATGAGTATTACAAGAGTTGATCTACCACGAGATCGTAGAGGCTAAAACCTAGAAGCTAGCCTATGATTATGATTGTTGTCGTCCTACGGACTAAACCCTCCGGTTTATATAGACACCGGAGGGGGCTAGGGTTACACAGAGTCGGTTACAAGGGAGGAGATCTACATACCCGAATTGCCAAGCTTGCCTTCCACGCAAAGGAGAGTCCCATTCGGACACGGGACGAAGTCTTCAATCTTGTATCTTCATAGTCCAACAGTCCGGCCAAAGTATATAGTCCGGCAGTCCGAGGACCCCCTAATCCAGGACTCCCTCAGTAGCCCCTGAATCAAGCTTCAATGACGATGAGTCCGGCGTGCAGATTGTCTTCGACATTGCAAGGCGGGTTCTTCCTCCGAACACTCCATAGAAGATTTTGAACACAAGGATCGTGTCCGGCTCTGCATAACGAATTCCACATACCACCGTAGAGAGTATAATATTTCCACAAATCTAATCTGTTGACAACCTTTCATAACGTGACATCACGCCGTGGCCTGGTCATTATTTGAACCTTTTTCTCAACCAGCTACTGCACATATTGCGAGGCGGTTTTCTTGGCACGTCTTGTCGAAGCAGAGATTGTGTCCCCTTATCACGGGATTCTCATCAATACGGGTGTGGGTAACCCAACCGCGCCATTAATCATGGCGCTTGGGGAATAAGCGAGTTTACCAGGCAGGTGAGGAGGCGCACAGTTTCCTCTGCCCTTATAAAGGGACAAGGACTAATCCTTTTTACCCACGCCTTCTTCCCTGCCCATCCATTCTCGTGCGCTCGAGCCCCAACGCCCAAGTTCGCATTTTCTCCGCAAAACCACTCCAAACATGTACGGAGCGGGAGGCAAGTGGATGGTCTCCTCCGTTACGGAGGAGAACATTACGAAGCTCCGGGAGGCCGGATACCTGGCCGCAGATATCGCGCACCGGCTCCCAGACACGGGGCAGATCGTCCCCACCCCCGAACCCCACGAAAGGGTTGTATTTCTTACCCATTTCGTCCGTGGGCTGGGATTTCCCCTCCACCCATTTGTTCGCGGGCTCATGTTCTACTACGGGCTGGATTTCCATGATCTGGCCCCCAATTTCATCCTCAACATCTCGGCGTTTATCGTCGTGTGCGAGGCCCCTCCGCATCAAGCCCCACTTTGGCCTGTGGCTGAAGACCTTCAACGTTAAACCGAAGGTGGTGGTCGGCTAGCAAGCGGAGTGCGGAGGCGCCATGATGGGCAAAATGCCCAACGTCACCTGGCTCGAAGGCTCCTATGTGGAGACCGTGAAGGGGTGGAAAACAGGGTGGTTCTACATCACCGAGCCGCGCGACACCAACTGGGTGGCGGCCCTCGAATTTCAATCCGGCATCCCCATGCGGCTCACCTCCTGGAAAGAGAAGGGCCTATCCTGGGGTTCATCGGTGGAGCTGACCGGAATCCAGAACTGCGTCAAAAACATGATAAGCAAGAAAATCAAGCTTGTCAACGTGGTCCAAGTCATGCTCTTCCACCGGATCCTCCCGTGTCAAAGACGGGCGTTCAATATGTGGGAGTTCGACCCGGCTAAGCACCAGACGCTGCGAGAGCTATTTGACACAACGCACCAGGACATCTGGAAGGTGCTGTTTAAGTCTGTCGAGGTGCCTCCTCCCCTCATCGAGGATTGCGGACTCAGCGCTAAGCGCCTCGCCAATCCAGTAAGATCCTTATATCTCATAAGTTGTTTCTTTCCCCCGTATAATCATGCGTGGGATCTAAGCCTCCACGCCATTTAACAGGACTGGGTCGCAACAGTGGAGCGGATTGATTGTCCGGCCCCACTGCCCGAAGATCCAGCAAGGGCTCTCTTAACGGAGGTGCTGGTTCCGGGGCCCTATGAGGCGCCGGAGAAGAAGGCCAAGAAGAAGGCCACGGGGACCAGGAAAGGTCTCCGGCGCAAGGTTGTGTCGGACTCATCGTCCAATAATGCTGAGGCGCCCTCCTCCCATGAAAACGAGGAGGAGGAAGAGGAAAGTTCTCCCCCCAGCCGGCGGAGACAAGAAAGGAAGGGCGCCCCGTCTGGGGAGGCTGTAGGGTCCAAGAAGGGAAGGACTCTCCTTCCGGACTGCTCCACAACGGCCGCTTTCAGCGACGAGGAGTGGTTACCCAGGGGCAAGCCCCTGGCGAAGTCGTGAGTATCCGGATACCATAATAGTTCTGGTATATTTCGTCTTATTGCCTCTTATCATGCCAAACATGATCATGCAGTCCATCCAGAGCCCATATCGACGTATCCTCTTCGAATGAGTCCATGGGCCAGTTGGAGATGAACAACAATTCACTCCCGACCGCCTCCTCCCCTCTCCCTACGGACGACGCTGAGGTGTTGTCTCAAAGGGCACTGAACCAAGGGGAGGTGGTTCTGGAGGCGCCCCAAGGCGACGTCCCAGACGCTGGGGGCAGCAAGTTTGTCCCCCAGCCGAATACTGCGCTGGAACCTCCAGTGGTTGCGGACTCTATCAGGCAACCCCTCGCTAAGGGGGGCAAGCCGTCTGTGCCGATGGCCTCTGTCCATCCAGAGGCATCGGACAACTTGCTGGAAGCGCTTCGCAGCGCTTCCATTGACGAAGAGCACCGCACTATCATGAGTGTGGTGGTCAAGAAGGTTCGGTCCGCCAAAAGCCGGCTGACTGAAGCCTGTGCGAGCCTCCTAACAGGCTTTGAGGTAAGCAATCAAATTATGAGAAAATGTTACAGCATGGACAGTAGCCCCTGATGCTCTGTTTGGTGTTCCCAAAGAAAGGCCGAACAGGGGATCAAATAATAATCACAGGAGTCTAATCAAAATATGTCTATGTGAATAAGCAGGCTTCGCTACTGGCCGCTGCCGCTCGTACTGCGGAGGTCTCCGCACTGAAGCGGGACCTTGAGCGGTCCAAGGAAGAGCTCGGCCTTACCAAGAGGCAGCTCGAAGAGAACAAAGGTAAGTTATACCCCGTCTATATATTGATAAAGAAAAAAGAAGGTGGTTGTTCATAGGATCGTCATGAATTTTGCTAGGGGCCACGACCGAAGTGGCGGCCCTGAAGAAGGTGCTGTCCGAGGCCGAAGACAAAGCGGCCAAGGAGCGAGCCGAGCGCGAGAAACAAGAGGCCCGAGTCAGCGAGGTTCAGCAAGAGCTCCAGCATTTCGTCAAAAAATACGAGTCCTTGGAGCGTGACTCTAAGATGCAAGGGTCCGAGTTTGCGAAGGCCGTCGAGAACGCACAAAATGCCAAGGCCGAAGCCCAAAAGGCCCTCCAGGAGATTCAGGCGGTCAAGAAGATAGTGGCGGGTAAGGCATTCATTATGCAAAGCAAGCATGTGAAGGAAACTTTCCTTTTACTTACTCGAGTTCGGAGCTCTCCAGGAGCGTTCGCAGATCTACCCAGCAGTGTGTCGGATGAAGCGGAGTTCTACCGGGTCGAGGAAGGGAGCTCGACGGAGAAGTTGTTCTGGTCTCAGTATACTAGGACTGAACATCCGATGCCCTTCACAAGGCGGCCGAACAGGTCATGAAGGGTCTCATAGTCTAGATGTGGCCTGGCGAGCCCCTGCCTGGCAGCTACTTCGGTCTGGTAAGGCGGCTTGTGAATGCCTGCCCACGGTTTGAAGTCATAAAGCGGTCCATCTGCATTGAGGGTGCGCGCAGGGCCTTTGCCCGGGCGAAAGTGCACTGGGCGAAGATGGACGCCGAAAAGCTGGTGAAGGAGGGGTCGCCGGAGGGCAAGGAGCATGGCCACCCCGAAAAGTATTATGATAGTGTCCTGAAGGGTGCTCACCTTGTGGCAGAGGAATGTGCTAAGGATGTAATATTTGAATGAATGTACTCATGTGATCATGTAATATGAAACGAGTTCATGTGCGCTATGTAACGCTTGTTAATTTAAAAAATTACCTTATGTGCGGCCGTTTATAAAATTTGAGAGTTGGCGAGTCGTCGGCTTCTGCCCCCATGTAACTAGTACTGAGGTGTTCGAGATAAACCTGATCACTCTTTATCCTTGTTTTGGGTCCTTCGAAGGAGGTGTTCAGCACAACGAACCAGGCAATCGGACTATAAAGCTTTATCACTCTCACTTAGCCATAGAAGTCTACAATTTTAAATTTTGGCAAAGCCCCTAGTATTCGGAAGGCCGAACTTGGGGCGCTATGTACGCCTAAATCGGACAAGGCCGACTCCTCGCCCGAAGCGGAAAAAATCTTTAAGGATTTGAGACCTCTCGAACAGCGACCAACTCTCGCCTCATCATGACAGTCAGTTTTCGGCTTTCTCTATTGAGGTGTTCGTCCGGAAGAACCGGGACACAATCGCAGTAGTTCTCCTAGCTCTACCTTAGCCAATATAGCGGAACGTAAGGTACCAAAACATGGTAGCCGGGCAAACCCAACTATTGACCCAAGACATGATTCGGAGCTAATGCATATAATGCTATAAGTTCGGGTGCCGCACTGTCGAAAGTGTTCGGACTTTTCATGCCGTATTATGGGGTACACTGAAGCCCCTGGCGCACTGGACGTACCAGAATGTATGGGTGCAATTTGTCATAAATAAGCAGACAAGGAAAAAAATGAAATGCAATAATAAGCTAACGCTATACCTATTTAAATGATACGTCAAAGCGTATGTATACAAGTAGTGCAATAAGCAAAAAATAGGACTATTTGACATGTCCTATCCAAGGGCAAGCTATGTATGGGTATGTAAAACAGGTATATTGATCGTTATCAGAGACCACCTGGGGATTCCCTTGTACGTCAGAGCTTCTTGCTTCCTTGGTATTTCCTTCCCGTAATGGGTCCGATAATCAGGCTGTCGGAAAGAGCTTCCAGAGAGTAGGGTCCTGAAAGAGAAAAAATGATAAAGATATACGGGCCCTGAGGTGGTTGAGCCGCATTGTGGGCCGTGCCATAGTCGTGCCTCCGCCTGCGCCCATGGTATCTTGAGTGCGTAATTATGTACGCACGGCGCAAATTTCGCCGCTTTACTGGGACTATGACAGAGGCCAAATTGCTAGGCGAGCTCTGAACGTGCCGGGCGATCCTGTTGCAGGGTACTCCGGACTCGCTTGAAGGTGTCCGGGGGTTTTGTCGCCGAATTGGCGGCTTGTCTCAGAAGGCTGCTTTGCACTTCTGCTGCGAGGGCCGCAGTGTCCTCCTCCGTACGGAGCGAGCGTTCTGTGTTTCCATTAACTGTTATAACCCCGCGAGGTCCTGGCATTTTGAGCTTGAGGTATGCATAATGCGGTACTGCATTGAATCTAGCAAATGCGGTTCGTCCGAGTAGTGCGTGATAGCCACTGCTGAAGGGAACGATATCGAAGATTAATTCCTCGCTTCGGAAGTTGTCCGAAGATCCGAAGACGACTTCCAATGTGATTGAGCCCGTGCAACAGGCCTCTACACCTGGTATGACACCTTTGAAGGTGGTTTTTGTGGGTTTGATCCTTGAGGGGTCTATACCCATTTTGCGCACTGTATCCTGATAGAGCAGGTTCGGGCTGTTGCCACCGTCCATAAGGACCCGAGTGAGGTGAAATCCGTCAATGATGGGGGTCAAGGACCAATGCGGCAGAACCGCCATGACGGATACTAGTGGGGTGGTCCCTGCGATCGAAAGTGATTGGACTCCATCGCATAGACGTCCCTTAGTGCACGCTTCCGTTCCCGCTTGGAAATATGGGTTGCATATATCATGTTCACCATTTTCACTTGGGGAGGAAATTTCTTCTGTCCTCCTGTGTTCGGCGGCCGGGGCTCCTCCTCGTCGTCGCTATGCAGCCCCTTTTCCTTGTTTTTGGCGTTCAACTTGCCGGCCTATTTGAACACCCATCATTCTCTGTTGGTGTGGTTGGCTGGCTTATCGGGGGTGCCATGAATTTGACACGAGCGATCGAGTATGCGGTCCAAACTGGACGGGCCCGGATTGCTTCTTTTGAACGGCTTTTTCCGCTGACTGGATTTAGAGCCCCTGAATCCGGCATTGACTGTCGTGTCTTCGGCGTTGTCACCGTTGTTGCGGCGCTTGTGTCTGTTGCGACATGGTCTACCATTGCTATCTTTGGCATCTGAATCGCCAGGATTTCTTCATGTGTTGTTGCTGCGAGCCAGCCAGCTGTCCTCGCCCGCGCAAAAGCGGGTCATGAGTGTCGTGAGGGCTGCCATAGACTTCGGCTTCTCTTGGCCGAGGTGTCGGGCGAGCCACTCGTCACGGATGTTATGCTTGAATGCCGCTAAGGCCTCTGCATCCGGACAGTCGAAAATTTGGTTCTTTTTAGTTAGGAACCGGGTCCAGAATTTCCTGGCCGATTCCCCTGGCTGCTGGGTTATGTGACTCAAGTCATCAGCATCCGGTGGTCGCACATAAGTGCCCTAGAAGTTGTCAAGGAATGCGTCTTCCAGATTCTCCCAACTGCCAATGGAGTTTGCTGGCAAGCTATTCAGCCAATGCCGAGCCGGTCCTTTGAGTTTTAGTGGGAGGTACTTGATGGCATGTAGATCATCACCGCGGGCCATGTGGATGTGGAGGAGGAAATCTTTAATCCATACCGCGGGGGTCTGTTGTACCATCATATGATTCAATGTTCACGGGTTTAAATCCCTCTGGGAATTCGTGATCCATTACTTCATCAGTGAAGCATAGGGGGTGTGCGGCACCTCTGTGCCAGGCTATGTCACGACGCAGTTCATACGAGTCTTGTCTGCTGTATTCAGCCTGGCCGGATTTGCTTTTAGTATATCCGGCATGACGATCATCGTCACGCGTTAGGGCGCGCCCCCGTGATCCATAGATCGATCTTGTATGTCCTGCTGTGTTTTCCAATACGTTTCGCAGGTCCTGCGTGTTGCCCCGGGCCTTGGTGTTTTTGTTTGACTGGCGACTGGGTGCAGGCTGGACTTCGGGTTGATATGCCATTCCGTCTCGGCCACGGGGTGGCCGATCAGCCGCATCATACGCTGGTAGTGTGGGGTTTAATGCTTCCTCCTCGAGTTGGGGTAGCAACCTGCGCTTTGGGTAACTCTTGGTTGGGCGCTCGAGTTCGTATTCCTCGGCCGCCAGGACCTCAGTCCATCTATCCGCTAGCAGATCTTGATTAGCTCGAAGCTGTTGTTGCTTTTTCTTCAGGCTTTTTGCTGTGGCTGTAAGCCGGCGCTTGAAGCGCTCCTGTTGGACGGGGTCCTTAGGCACGATAAATTCTTTGTCGCCGAGGCTCACCTCGTCTTCGGAGAGAGGCATGTAATTGTCATCCTCTGATTCTCCGTCTGCTGCCTGTTCCTGAGGGCTAGCTTGCCCATCCTCCCGCTTGAGGCCTGGCTGGAGGGGATTGTCTTCTCCTTCGGCACTATCCGGAGCGTTATTGTCTCTTGTGCCGGTATCGCTGCTTTTGCTGTGGCGGGGCTTAGAGCGGCGCCGATGATGCCGGTGCTTAGATTGCTTCTCAAGGGGATTATCCTCCGTTGCCTTGTTGCCATCGCTTTCCTTGGGGCTGTCCACCATGTATATATCATATGATGAGGTGGCAGTCCACCGTCCTGTGGGCGGTGGCTCCTGTTCGTCTCCTGCATCGTCGTCCATATCGTCGATTTCTTCGGAGCCGAAATCGAGCATGTCGGTTAAGTCGTCGACAGTGGCTATCAAGTGGGTGGTGGGTGGGGAACGAATTTCTTCGTCGTCCGCTTCCCACTCAAGCCGGACATAGTTCGGCCAAGGGTCTCCTAACAAGGAGACCTTAATGAATTTAGTAGGTCGCCCAGGGGCGAGTGCTGAAAGATATCCGTGGAGGAAAAATCCATGATCGGCGCCCAATCAGATTCGATAGGCACGGACGCAGGTGGTTCGGAGCCCGTGGCCGGGGACGAATCCAAGGATCCGGCAACACAGGTCTCGTAGGAGGTGAAGTCAGTATTCGGCTCTATCGCCGCTGAGTGTGCGGCCTCCGTGGCAGGGTCCATCCACCCGTCCTCGGACGACGCAATCTGCTCCGGATTGAGGGCCGGAGTAGCTACAGGTGTGATCTCCCGAACACCGTCTGACGACAGAGCTAAATCATGCTCATCGTGACTGTGCGGCGCACCTGTCATGGGTTCGAATCCATCGAAGATCAAGTCTCCGCGGATGTCGGCAGTATAGTTCAAGCTTTCGAACCTGACCTGATGGCCAGGGGCGTAGCTCTCGATCTGCTCCAGATGGCCAAGCGAGCTGGACCGCAGTATGAAGCCGCCGAATACGAAGATCTGTCCGGGGAGAAAAACCTCACCCTGGATCGCATCGTTGTCGATGATCGAAGGAGCGATCAAGCCTTATGGTGGCGGCACAGTGGAACTCTCAATGAAAGCACCAATGTCGGTGTCAAAACCGGTGGATCTCGGGTAGGGGGTCCCGAACTGTACGTCTAAGGCGGATGGTAACAGGAGGCGGGGGACACAATGTTTACCCAGGTTCGGGCCCTCTCGATGGAGGTAATACCCTACTTCCTGCTTGATTGATCTTGATGATATGAGTATTACAAGAGTTGATCTACCACGAGATCGTAGAGGCTAAACCCTAGAAGCTAGCCTATGATTATGATTGTTGTCATCCTACGGACTAAACCCTCCGATTTATATAGACACTGGAGGGGGCTAGGGTTACATAGAGTCGGTTACAAGGGAGGAGATCTACATATCTGAATTGCCAAGCTTGCCTTCCACGCAAAGGAGAGTCCCATCCGGACACGGGATGAAGTCTTCAATCTTGTATCTTCATAGTCCAACAGTCTGGCCAAAGTATATAGTCCGGCAGTCCGAGGAGCCCCTAATCCAGGACTCCCTCAATGATCCCATTCTCCCTACCCAGTACTTAGACTTTGAGGCCATGAAGCGTCATAAGTTCCTTAGTGGTGAAATTAATAATTATACATATAACCTACTGTTTAATAAAAAGTCCGTCGTGGACACCTTTTTTGCATGCGCCTGCTCTCTTTGATTTTGACAGCAAGGGAAGGTATTATGTTCTTGAGAGCGAGGCCCGCGCACACAACACGCAGGTGCTGGCTGCTCGGCAGGCTAAGGAGGCTGCGCCAAGAGCCTTCGTGAGCTACCACTCTGATTTTTACGTAGGCCGCGGATGGTGATTACCAAGCGAGGCCAAAAGCCCAAGCTTGGGGGAGTACGTATTTCCACGGGCATCATATTCGTGTTCACACATTTCATTCCAGTTCTCGGTGTTCATACTTTTTCATTGTATTATCCATGTTAGATTTATTTTCTCGTTTTCTTCTTGTGTGTTTGAAAAACTTTGAGAAAATACAAAAATATTTCCTGCTTCTTTTCAGTTTTTCTTTCTAGTTTAGTTAGTTGTAGTATTTAAAAGAAAACCCAAAACGATTTCCTTGTTCTTCTTTTGCTTGTTGGGAGCTTTCCCGTGTAAATAGTTTTTCTCTTTTTTTGTTTTGTTTTCTCTTCCATTTGCTTGCTCAAGAAAAACTAAAAATGCCAAAAATATTTCAGTGTGTTTCTCTAAAATTCTTTTCCTTTTATTGAGTCATACCAAGGAGAAGACCACAGTGAAAATGTTGAGTGGCTCTCATATGCATTATTGCTGATCTAACAAAGAGCTCAAATTGCCTTGTCTCCTCTTGAATAAAATGTTTGCAGATTCCAGCTTAGTCCATGTTACTCTTGCACTGTTATTATTTTCATATCATTCGGCCGTGCAAGTGAAAGGCAACAATGATGATATTTGATGAACTGGCCGTGGCAGAGAGAAACGGGTATGAACTCAACTTGTTCTGTTTTTGTAAATATGTTTAACCTAGTCCATGATTCAGCCTATTATGATCAAACATGTTTGCAATGACAATTAGAGATTATAGTTTCTCATACCATGCTTAAGTAGCGAGGAGTGGATAATGATTTATCTTGGATGTCAACATTGCGTTAAAATGATTGTGATATATTATGATGATATGGTATCCTCCTCTGAATGTTCGAGTGGCTTGACTTGGCACATGTTCATGCATGTAGTTGAATCAAAACCAACATAGCCTCTATGATATTTATGATCATGGTGTTCATATCCTACTCATGCTAGTATCCAATGTTACTTATGCATAATGCATGTTCATGACCGTTTTCGCTCTCTAGCTGGCCGCTTCTCAACCTATTTGCTAGCCTTCGCCTATACTAAGCGGGAATACTGCTTGTGCATCAAGATCCCAAAAACCGAGTTATTCCATATGAGTCCACCATACCTACCTATATGCGGTATTACCCTGCCGTTCTAAGTAAATTTGCATGTGCCACCTCTAAAAACTTCAAATAAACATCTGTTTTTGTGTGCCTGGATTGTTCATAGAGTGACAAGTAGTCAATATCTTCCGTGCTAAGCCCGTTATTCTCATTATGAGTGTTTATTCACTCGTCCTTGCTTTAGAGGGGCGGTAATAGGGATTCCCAGTCCCGAATTCAAAAAAATTGCAAATAATTAAATAAAACTCCCCCAAGACTGATGTTGGTATGGACATTACCCGTGGATTCGGCTAGCCATGGAGTGTGTTTGTTGGTGGAGGGGGAGTAAACCTTTACTTTTATCGCTTGGGAACCACCACTAATGTGTTTAGCATGGAAGATATCGATAATCAATGGTCACGAAGTAAACATGAAGGGTGCATTTCTCAAACTTTCATTTATCTCTATTTTAAAATATGAGCTCTGGCACCGCTGCAAATCACTGGTTCCCTCTGCGAAGGGACTATCTATTTACTTTTATGTTGTGTCATCACCTTCTCAAATAAGCGCCAGATCTGATAGCACTATTGTCATCCTCATGCATTGTGTGTAGCTAATGCTGGATGCATCATGACTGTATCTTTTCTACCATGAATTACAATCTTTAGTCGCTGCTTGAACTTTGGAGGTGCTCTACATTTATGTTTTGCGGTCTCAGAAAGGACTAGCGAGATACCACTATTGTCATATTATATCATGATTGTTTTGGCAAAGTGTTGTTATTTGAGATGCTTTATTATTGCTTGCTAGTTGCTTATGCCATTGATATGAGTTAATATAATTTTTAAGGGTTATTGTTGACATGGTTAGTCATAATCTTTGCTGAAAACCTGGGTGCCACTTAAGCTTATTTATGTAAACAAGAGCAAAAGAGTTTGTAAAAGTTTTTCTTTTTCGCTTTCAGTTTATCAGCTGAATTGCTTGAGGACAAGCAAAGGTTCAATCTTAGGGGAGTTGATATGTCTTCGTCGTATCTACTTTTCCTAACGATTTTCCTCTTATTTTGGACTCTAGTTTGCATGATTTGAATGAAACTAACCCAGACTGATGTTGTTTTCAGCAAAACTACCATGGTGTTGTTTTTGTGCACAAATAAAAGTTCTCGGAATGGAATGAAAATTTTTGGAGATTTTTTATGGAATAAAAGAAAAATTACTGGAGCCAAGAACCACCGGAGGGGGCCCCTGGGTGAGCACAACCCACCAGGGCGCGCCCCCCTCTTGGCGCGCCCAGGTGGGTTGTGCCCACCTGGTGGCCCCGAAGACCCTAATTCCAACTCCATAAATACCTATTTTCGGAGAGAGAAATTAGGGAGAAAGAATTATCGCGTTTCACAATATGGAGCCGCCGCCACCTCCTGTTCTTCATCGGGAGGCCAGATCTAGAGTCCGTTTGGGGCTCCAGAGAGGGGGATCTTTGATCTTCATCATCACCAACCCTTCTCCATCTCCAATTCCATGATGCTCCCCACCGAGAGTGAGTAATTCCTTCGTATAGGCTCGCTGGTTGGTGAGGAGTTGGATGAGATTCATCACGTAATCAAGTTAGTTTTGTTAAGGCTTGATCCCTAGTATCCACTATGTTCTAAGATTGATGTTGATATGACTTTGCCATGCTTAATGCTTGTCAGTTTGGGCCCGGGTGCCATTATTTCAGATCTGAACCATTTATGTTATCACCATTATATCTATGTTCTAGATCCTATCTTGCAAGTTATATTCACCTATTACGTGTTATGATCCGTAAACCCCGGAGTGACAGTAGTCCGGATACCAGTGATGACCGTAGTTTGAGGAGTTCATGTATTCACTATGTGTTAATGCTTTGTTCCGGTTATGTATTACAAAGGAGGCCTTAATATCCCTTAATTTCCAATAGGACCCCGCTGCCACGGGAGGGTAGGACAAAAGATGTCATGCAAGTTCTTTCCATAAGGATGTATGACTATTTACGGAATACATGACTACATTATATTTATGAACTTGAGCTAGTGCCGTATCGCCCTAGGTTATGACTGTTATATGATGAATATCAACCAATGATTTCATCGATCCAATGCCTACGAATTTCTCTTATATTGTTCTTGCTAAGTTACTATTGCTATTGCTACTATCACAATTGCTACAAAATCATTGCTATCACTGTTACTGTTACCATTACCATTGCTATCAAAATTATCATATTACTGTGCTACTAATCATATTGCTGCAGATGTTTAATCTCCAGGTGTGGTTGAATTGACAACTCAGCTGCTAATACTTGCAAATATTCTTTGGCTCCCCTTGTGTCGAATCTATAAATTTGGGTTGAATACTCTACCCTCGAAAACTATTGTGATCCCCCATACTTGTGGGTTATCATGCCCACACAATGTTGAGAGTGCAAAAAACAGAGAAAAAAATTTGGGGACCCACATGTCAGTAATGGCAGAGGCAAAAAATTTGGGGATATTTTCACTGCATCAGGTGGAATCGAATCCAGGCGGAGCAACTATTGGGCAGTGAAACTTGGCCACTGGGCTACTTCAGTACTTACGTTAGAAAATAGGCATGGATCCTACAACTATTGTAGCACGTCTTCCCCGGCTCCGGTGCGTTCTTGTCCAGAGGCCTGGACGTCAGCTGGGTTGTGGGCTGCCCAGTCTAGGCTTTCTTTTTTAACATGCGCAACCCGCGACATTCCGTTTTGTATTTTTGTGAGACCCATCATGTATCGACCGGCCTATGTGCCTCCATCCTAGGTTTTATTTTTTTCTTATACATCCCCAACCCAACTTATGTATTTTTTTGAAGAAAACACAGAGGTTTGCTCTATTTTTCTATGTGAGAATAGGAACGCCAGGTCCAACTTATGTTTCCCTTCTAACTATATTATATATATTTATATTATTTTATATGTTATTATATATTATCATCATCATCATCATCATATTGAACAGATGCTTACATATATAAGGAAAAATATCCCACGTCTTATAAAAATAAATTTTTAATAAAATCCTGGTTTTTTTCACTTTAAGGCAACAGAAATCCTTGTGATTGTGTACAAAAGCTTTATGATTTAAGCACCAATGTAATAATAAAACACTTATTATTTAAATATGTTTATAACAAAATGATCAACCCCTGTTTATTTTTTGATAACATTGGTGCTCACAACCCCGACATTATAATTAGAACCATCCTAGAAAAATCGTGTCTTTCGAGAAAGTGCAAATGGGTTGTAAATTTTTAGAAAAAAATACATGGGTCGCGTGGACGCTACATTATTTGTTCACCCAACCCAGCAAATTCGTGTATTTGAAGAAAGTGCAAGTGGGCTGTGATTTCTTAGAAAAAATTAAATGGGCCGCATTGACGCTAAAATATTTGTTCACCCAGCCCAGCAAATAGACTGTAAATTCTAGAAAACATGGGTTAAATATATGCCACATTTTTGCAAGCTGACATGTGGGCCAATAGGTCGAACACTACGCAAGGCGTTGTCAACTTAGTCAACAAACGATTCTGACATCCACAACCATTGAATTTATATCCAACGGCCGGCATGCACCTTCAATCTCTCATCTTCTTTCTCCAGCGCCGCCGTGACCCCCTGCTCCGGCCTACGGCAGCTAGCGTCTCTGCTTAGCACGCATCAATGTGAAGCGCTACCCCGCCGTCGGCTAGGATATCCCTTTGCCCCTCCACACCTCCTGTTATTCTCCACCGACTGTAGCCCCACGGCGCACCAGAACCAGTTATAACCCTAGTACTCCTCTCCGTCTATAACTCCACTGCCGCATCTTCCCATCTCCGGGTCGTTCCCGTCCGGGGCCTCGCCGTCGTCCACCGCCTTGCTACGCTCGGCGCGGCGTGGTCAACAAATGAGAGTCATCGGAAGAGGACTGTTCGTGGAAAGGCTGACAGTTGGGTCCCACGAGGTCCGTGGTCGCACGCAAGGAAAGTTCCTCCTTATTAAGCTCAAAAAATCCTCCCGCTGACAGCTGGGACCCACCAGCTACATCTTGGCACGCAAGGAAGTGCCTTCTTATTACGCGGAAAAAATGATTCCTCCCCCTGATAGCTGGGACCCAACAGCTATATCGTCGCACACAAGGAAGTGTGTCCTTATCCCCCCTGACAGTTGGGACCCATCCGGTCGAAGCATACGTAGCTTTGTCTGTCTGGTTGCAAACGTGTACGTACGTACTGGTCGATCGGTCTCTCTACAAGTATGAACCGTGGTCGAGTAAGTAGCGGCACGTGTCGTTGTAGAGCACCCGAAGTAGCAGTTCACGCAGTCCCGTCTAAATCATGTACACATACATATAACCACATGGCAAAAAATACGGCCACGTACGTACATACAAGCGGGGTCTCGAGCGCGTACTCACGCATATATACGGACGACCAGGGCTCGTGTACATGGAGAGGCAACGGACAGCAGTAACGGCGTCCTGTTCATCGGGCAGCCAACCGACTGGGTCAGAACGGAGAAACAACGTCCTATTCATCGGGAGGCAACCGACTGGGTCGGAATACGTCCTGTTCAATGGGAGCCAACCGGCTTGGACGGAACAGCCGAAACGGGGTCTAGCGTACCGCAGAACGTAGGAAACGTCCCTCTGTTCGACCGGCCACGGTCGAAACAGTATCCTATTCATCGGGAGGGGTCTGGCGTACCGCAAAACAGAGAAAACAGACTTCTGTTCAACCGCCTAAGGTCAAAACGGGGTCCTGGGGTGTGGCGTACCGTGAAACGGAGGAAACAGACTTCTGTTGGAGCGCCTAGGGTTGACTCGGGGTCCTGTTTATCGGGATGGGTGTGGCGTACATCAAAACGGGACTCCATGGGCTACTGTTCATCGACTATCGTCCTCCAGACTCCACCGGCTAATGTTCATAGAGCCTCCACGGGGTCCTGGTCATCCACCGCCAACCGGCTGGGGTGTGGCCGCCTCCTCAGGGTCCTGTTCATCCAGCAGCAACCGCCTACCACCATGGGGTCCTGTTCATCCAGCGGCAACCGCCTACACACGGTCGGGGTCATGTTCATATCCAACCCACACCAGGACTGTTCATCCACAACCAACCAATCGGCTAGGTTGACTCACCACGTCTCGACTCATTCTATGTATTGCGCGCGCGGCAGCAATGGTCACTGTTCACCCAAAGGAAACCCAACACACACCGGGTGGCTATGTCTCGCACGGGGGCTCGATCAGCTTTAGTAAGCCAGCAGTAGCGATCGATCGCTCGGGTTCAGTTAGCAGCACCAGCGAAAGAATGGCTCGGGTTCAGTTAGCAGCGGAGGGATCGATCGATCGACTTCAGTATGTAGTGGGATCGATCAATCGCTTGGGTTCAGAATTCAGTTATAACAAACACGGCTCGCACCACACGCGCGTACGAGGGAGAAACGCGCAAACCACACTGCATCGCTCGGCCCGACCACCCACCGTAATCGGGAACTTCGCGAAAATTTCCTCGCCCTCACTTCCACCATGATTTTTTATGTCATGGACGACCCAAAGAATGTAATGCAGGTGCGTCCCCAGCCCGCCCAGGATGAAAAGCCCATTTTCTGTCAAGATTTTTTGTCATAGAAGTAGGAGCACACCACATCTATGATGATACGTGGTTTTGTCACAATTATCGTCATAGAAGTGCCATAACCATGACAGAAAAAAATTGTTCGGGCCAAAATGTCACGGATGTGTCTTTTGTTTTGTGTGAACTTCAAATTGCTAAGTATGACATCTTGAAGATAATCTCCAAAACGGAGTATATCTCCAAAAGGGAGTAGATACTCACTCCTAATGCCTTATGTCATGACTTAGTAAAATGTGTGGGAGAGCACTTTGTAAAGCAATTATAGTGTCGAAACGACAAAATATAGGCTTTATCAGTAGTCGTCGATAATCTGCGTTGGCGGTAGAAATATATGACTACCTTGTGATCTCAAACATCAATTTGACGAAATCACCTTGAATTTTGCATCCGCATTTGCAAGAAATTGAAAGCCTCAATTGCAAGTAGACGTATTAATCTGGACATGTGGTTAGCATGGAAATGGATACATCATAGAAATATTCCGGAATACCTCATACTCAACGGAGAAACAGTACTGCAGAGGTACTGAATTTAGCTTTGCAAGAGATAAAAAATCTCAGTTGCAAATAATAGATGTAATGAATCTCAACATGTAAGAAACATGGAAATATATTACATCACATTCTGGAATACAAGGTACTCTAATTTCCTAAAAGCTGAAATATTCCAAGAAAATAAGCAAATAAACGGGGTGGGCATGTGCCAGTGCGGCCGGAGCGGACGCTCGACGGTGGACTCGCCAGCAGGATGCCGAGGGCCAAGGGGCGGCGACGAACCCCCGCGCGCGGCAAAAAAGACGGCTGGCCGCTTGGCCGGTCTCACGGACAGTAGGCGCGGTGCAACAGCGTCGACGTCAACAACCGCATGGTTGGAGGATCCGCTCATGCCCAAAAAGAAGACGAAGCAGGATGCGTCGGTCAGCACCGAGATGAAGGACAGTGCTTAGCTGGCGGCGACCTCGACGACCGCGGTGGTCGGAGATGGTAGGCGCGGTGGCGTGATGGCGTCGCTCGAGATGAGAGAACCGAGGCTGATGGTATTTTCTTTTCTCCTCCTTTACGCACTCGGATGAGTGCAATTTGCTTGTGTGCATAGGCGTACATGAAAAAATAGCAATCAGATCGTTGATACTACTGTTAATAAAATAGTCTGTGAAATCCTAGCCCATGTGGCCTTTCAGCCGATAGCCAAGCCTCTCCACCGGCGACGAAGGGGGAGGAGGCTTAGTCCAGGGGTCTGGCGCAGGCACGGCGGCATCCGCGTGCACCATTGGGGCGCTCGGGCCGGCCACCAGCAAGGGTCAAACCCCATGTTCACCGGCAGTGCACGTGCAACGGCATCGAGGCTGTGTCCAGGAGCATGGTGAGCACCATGGGGGGCGCGTCCAGTGGCGCAAGAGCCTGTGGTCATATCACCACCGCGAGCGCCTCGTCGAGCGGCGCGGTGACCGCTACAGGCACGACGCACAGTGATACGTCTCCAATGTATCTATAATTTTTGATTTTTCCATGCTATTATATTATCTGTTTTAGATGTTTTATATGCATTAATACACTATTTTGTATTATTTTGGGACTAACCTATTAACCTAGAGCCCAGTGCGAGTTCCTGTTTTTTCCCTGTTTTTGAGTTTCACAGAAAAGGAATACCAAACGGAGTCCAAACGGAATAAATCCTTCGCGATGATTTTTCTTGGACCAGAAGACAACCAGGAGACTTCGTGATGAAGTCGGAGGAGCCACGAGGCGGCCACAAGGACGGAGGGCGTGCCCCCCACCCTTGTGGGCCCCCCGTGCACCTACTGACCTAATTCTTTCGCCTATATATTCCCATATATCCCCAAACCACCAGAGGCATCCACGAAAACACTTTTCCACCGCCGCAACCTTCTGTACCCGTGAGATCCCATCTAGGGACCTTTTACAACACTGTACCGGAGGAGAATTCGATCATGGAGGGTGCTACCTCTTGAGCATGCGTTGGTTTTCCCTTGAAGAGGAAAGGGTGATGCAGCAAAGTAGAGTAAGTATTTCCCTCAATTTTTGAGAACCAAGGTATCAATCCAGTAGGAGATTACACGCAAGTCGCCTAGTACCTGCACAAACAATAAAGAACCTTGCAACCAACGCGATAAAGGGGTTGCAATCCTTTCACGGCCACTTGTAAAAGTGAGATCTGATAAAGATAATAAGATAAATATTTTTGGTATTTTTGTTGTATTGATGGGAAAATAAAGATTGCAAAATAAATAGTAAACTAGAATTATAGATCGGAAACTTACATGATGTAAAGTAGACCCTGGGGCCATAGGTTTCACTAGTGGCTTCTCTCAAGATAGCATATATTACAGTGGGTGAACAAATTACTGTCGAGCAATTGATAGAAAAGCGCATAGTTATGAGAATATCTAGGCATGATCATGAACATAGGCATCACGTCCATGTCAAATAGACCGAAACGATTCTGCATCTACTACTATTACTCCACACATCGAGCGCTATCCAGCATGCATCTAGAGTATTAAGTTCATAAGAACAGAGTAACGCATTAAGCAAGATGACATGATGTAGAGGGATAAACTCAAGCAATATGATATAAAACCCATCTTTTTATCCTCGATGGCAACAATACAATACGTGTCGGTTCCCTTTCTGTCACTGGGATCAAGCACCGCAAGATTGAACCCAAAGCTAAGCACTTCTCCCATTGCAAGAAAGATCAATCTAGTAGGCCAAATTAAACCGATAATTCGAAGAGGCTTGCAAAGATATCAAATCATGCATATAAGAATTCAGAGAAGAATCAAATATTGTTCATAGATAATCTTGATCATAAACCCACAATTCATCAGATCTCGGCAAACACACCGCCAAAAGTATTACATCGAATAGATCTCCAAGAACATCGAGGAGAACTTTGTATTGAGAACCAAAGAGAGAGAAGAAGCCATCTAGCTAATAACTATGGACCCGAAGGTCTGTGGTAAAATACTCACACATCATCGGAGAGTCTATGGTGTTGATGTAGAAGCCCTCCATGGTCGAATCCCCCTCCGGCAGATCGCTGGAAAAGGCCCCAAGATGAGATCTCACGAGTACAGAAGGTTGCGGTGGTGGAAAGTGGTTCCGTGGCTCTCCTGGATGTTTTTAGGGTATAAGAGTATATATAGGAGAAAGAAGTAGGTCAGTGGAGCTACGAGGGGCCCACGAGGGTGGGGGCACGCCTACTGAGGGAGTCTTGGACTAAGGTGTCGTCGGGCGTCCGGCCTGTTGGACATGGGCCGGACTAATGGGCTGTGAAGGTACAAGACCGAAGACTCTCTCCCGTGTCCGGATGGGACTCTCCTTGGCGTGGAAGGCAAGCTTGGCGATCAAATATGAAGTTTCCTTTCTCTGTAACCGACTTTGTACAACCTTAGTCCCCTCCGGTGTCTATATAAACCGGAGGGCTTAGTCCGGAAAGATATATAGTCATACAGGCTAGACTTCTAGGGTTTTAGCCATGACAATCTCCTGGTAGATCAACTCTTGTAATACTCATATCCATCAAGATCAATCAAGCAGGAAGTAGGGTATTACCTCCATAGAGAGGGCCCGAACCTGGGTAAACATTGTGTCCCCTGTCTCCTGTTACCATCGACCTTAGACGCACAGTTCGGGACCCCCTACCCGAGATCCGCCGGTTTCGACATCGACATTGGTGCTTTCATTGAGAGTTCCACTGTGCCGTCCTCAAAGGGTTTGATGGCTCCTTCAAACGTCAACAACAATGCTGTCCGAGGGGAAACCTTCCTCCCCGGACAGATTTTCGTGTTCAGCGGCTTCGCCCTGCGGGCCAACTCGCTTGGCCATCTAGAGCAGATCGACAGCTACGCCCCTGGCCATCAGGTCAAATTCGGGAGCTTGAACTATGTTGCCAACATCCACGGAGACTTGATCTTCGACAGATTCGAAACCACGGCAGTCGCTCTCGGTCCCTACGATGAACATGACTTAAATCTGTCATCGGACCATACTCAGGAAATTGCACTTGTAACCGCTCCGGCCTTAGATCCGGAGCAGATCGTGCCATCCAAGGACGGGAAGCTCAACCCCGCCACGGAAGCCGCAGACTCCGCGACGTTGGAGCCGCACACAAACCTAACCTCGGATGATATCTGTGTCTCCGGAACCTCGGACTCGTTTCCGGCCATAAGTTCCAAACCACGCGTGTCCGCTCACGTCGAGCTAGATCAGTCATCGATTATCGAATTCAGTGTCGCGGACATCTTCCGACACTCGCCTTTAGGCGACGTGCTAAACTCATTAAAAAATCTATCCTTAACGGAGGGCTCACAGCCGAACTACATCCTGTTCGAACTGGAGGCTGGTGACGGGGAACTTCGCTTCCCACCCGCCACCCACTACATAGCCACTATCGAGGACTTAACCGACATGCTCGATTACGGCTCCAAAGACATCGACAGTATGGACGACGATGCAGATGAGGAGCATGGCCAAAACCCGCCGTTTACCGGACGCTGGACGGCCACTTCTTCGTACGACGTGTACATGGTGAACACACCTAAAGAAACTAACGACGATGACAAAGAAGATCCAGCTGAGGACAAACCTCCTGAGACACAGCCCAGACGCCGGCGTTAGCGGCGCTGCTCTAAGTCACGTCGTGCAAAAGACAGCATTGCCAGCACTGGAGAAAACAATACTCCGGACGATGCCGAAGACAATGAAGACCCCGTTGTGGCAACCTCCGAACAAGATGACGGGAGGACGGGCACGTTAGCCCGGATGAACAGGCCATATACGAAGACTCAGAGGACAGTAATTATCTTCCGCTCTCCGAGGATGAGGAGAGCCTCGGCAACGAGGATTTCATCATACCTGAGGAACCTCTCGAGCAGGAGCGCTTTAAACACCGGCTAATAGCCACTGCAAGGAGCCTGAAAAAGAAGCAGCAGTAGCTTCAAGCTGACCAAAACCTGCTCAATGATAGATGGACAGATATCCTAGCAGCCGAAGAATACGGCCTGAAGCGCCCAACCAAGGGATACCCGAAGCGCAGATCGCTACCTCAGTTCGATGAGGAGGCGACGGAACTTGCACCACGCGGTCGGGACAATGCGGCTGACTGACCACAACGCAGTCGAGATAAAGCGGCAGCTCAAGCCGAACAACAGCCCGCCTCACCCCAACAAAAAAACAGAGATAAAACAGCTCAGGGTCATACATACGATCCTCGGCAGGACCTGGACAGTAGAGCAGGACATACCAGATCCATCTACAGATCGCGAGGACGTGCCTTGACATGCAACATCGGCTACCTATTCGGACGTGACAAGTCTAGTCATGCCCAGGCTGAAGACCGCAGACGGACTCAATTTGAGCTACGTCGCGACGTGGCTCAACATAGAGGCGTTGCACACCCACTCTGCTTCACTGACAAAGTAATGGAGCATGAATTCCCAGACGGGTTTAAACCCGTGAATATCGAATCATACGATGGAACAACGGATCTCGCGGTATGGATCGAGGATTTTCTTCTCCATATCCACATGGCCCGCGGAGATGACCTCCACGCCATCAAATACCTCCCGTTAAAACTCAAAGGACCAGCTCAGTACTGGTTAAACAGTCTGGTAGAAAACTCTATTGGCAGCTGGGAGGACTTGGAAGATGCCTTCCGCGACAACTTCCAAGGTACATATGTCCGGCCACCAGATGCCGATGACTTAAGTCACGTTGTCCAGCAGCCCGGAGTCAGCCAGGAAGCTCTAGACTAGGTTCTTAGTTAAAAATAACCAAATCGTCGATTGTCCGGACGCAGAAGCCCTAGCGGCCTTCAAACACAGCGTCCGGGACGAATGGCTCGCCCGCCACCTCCGTCAAGAAAAGCCAAAATCCATGCCAGCCCTTACCGCTCTAATGACCCGCTTTTACGCGGGAGAAGACAGTTGGCTCGCTCGTAGAAGCAGCAGCACCAGCGATCCGGGCACTTCCGAAGTCCAAGACGGCAATGGCAAACCATGACGCAGTAAACACAAACGTCGCAATGATAATGAAAGAACGAACGACACAGCGGTCAATGCCGGATTCAGCGGCCCCTAACCCGGTCAATGGAAAAAAACCATTCAAGGCAAACAGAGACGGACCATCCAATTTAGACAAGATATTCGATCGGCCCTGCCAGATTCATGGCCACCCCAATAAACCAGCTAATCATACCAACAGAAGCTATTGGGTCTTCAAGCAGGCCGGCAAGCTCAACGCTGAACATAAGGGGAGGAGGCCGCCCGGTGATAGCGACGATGAAGAGACTCACCAACAAAATACCGGGGGTCAGATGCAATTTCCCCCCAAAGTAACAACAGTAAACATGGTATACATGACACAGAACTCTATAGGGGAGCAGGGAAGCGCTCCCTCCAGACTGAGGATCATACTACGGCAACCTCAGCCGAAGTACAAAGCGGTCTTATTAAACCGCATACCTTGTCGGCCATTAAGCCACCGGTCTCCATTCAACAGGACCGACCAATTCCGGAGTTCGACCACTTCATATACCTGCGAAATCTGTACCGCGCATATATAAATATGCACTTAAGATACCCTGGGCATCGACGGAAGCACAATACGGACAAGCCTGCAAGTACTACCATAACTTCTGTTTCTTTTCTAACTACTCTTTCTTTTTCATTATCCTTTACCACAGGTGACGCAAAGGCTGGTCATCCCATGGACTCTATCGGAGTTCGAGTTCGTACACTCACCTAGGGGCTATTTCCGTCAAGGAGTCCCATCACCTAGGATAGGCGGCGCAGACGTGCGACGGGAGGTCCAAAACAACTTTTTGTAGACCGCACTCTTTATTTCGAGCCTGTAAAGTGCCTTTTTCCTCCGCCCTCGACCCCGGACATGTCAAATAGCCGGGGTTGCGGCTTTGTTATTTATAAAATAACGATTGGCATATCACTCAGGTCCCAGTAAACATAATCCAGCATTCGCTTTTTCCTAAAAAAATTGAATTCGGCTCCTTGGGGTTGTTTCACACATACACCTCGGCATAACTTGCCAGGGGCTCAATATGGGAACAAATGAGTTGCCGACAAGTCCGAACAGCTTTATAGCGTACTTCGGCGTCGCGAGTTTGGCCTTATATGCATCAGCTCCGAATCATGTCTTGGGTCAATAGTTGGGTTGCCCGGCTCCTGTGCTTCCTACCTTACGTTCCGCTCTATCGGCTAGGGTAGTAAAGGGAGAACTACTGTGATTGTGCTTCCGGTTCACCTGGTCAAGCACCTCAGTAGAGAAAGCCGAAAACTGACTGTCATGATGCGGCGAGAGTTGGTCAACCACTCGATGACTTATCGGATCTTTCACGATTCCCTCCGTATTATACGAAGGACCTTTCTCTTCAGGTCATATATGTAACGCACCGTATTGGAATAAGCCGTGTACATACCAGGGGCTATGTCGTAGTCCCCCCATAAAACTCCTATGGCTAAGTGAAAGTGTTAACGCCCTATAGTGTGATTGCCTAGTTCACCGCATTGACACCTCCTTAATGGACCAAGACGTTGGGCTAAGAGTGATCAGTTGCTTTTCCGAACACCCCCGTATTTCCTACGAGGGGACTGAAGCCGATGACTGGAAAACTTTCAGATTATATATTAAAAAAACGGTCGCACAGGAGGATTCAAAGCTTTCAAGCAACTCTAAAATAGCTTTATATTGTCTTCTACAAATTTAATACATTTTCACTCGAATATCATGTCTTTCGAGCACTGACCCTCTATCAAGCGGGCACCCTCTAAGACATCCTCGAAATAATGCTCTGGTGCGTGATGGTCCTTGCCCTTGGGTGGACTCTTCGCTGCAACATCGATGGCCTTCATCTTCGTCCAATATGTCTTAACACGGGCAAAGGCCATCCGTGCACCTTCAATGCACGTTGACCGCTTAACGGCGTCAATACGTGGCACTACGTCAGCAAGTCACCACACCAAACCAAAATAACTATCCGGAATTGGCTCGGTCAGCCACAGCCGGACCACGACGTCCTTCATGGCGGCGCCAGATATCCGGTGAAGCTCGGCCCATTGGGTCATCTATTCGTTCAGCAACAGCGGGCGCTTTGATGCACCGAATTGCGACCAGAAAAGCTTCTCCATTGCATACCCATCTTGTGCTTGGTAAAATTGCACCGCATCGAAAGCACTCTTCGGCAAATCAAATAAAGCGTCTGGAGAACTCCACACTTGATTAAGCGGGGCATAATTCGGATCGCCGAACTTAGTTTGCAATAAAAATGGCTTACCAGCCGCAATCTCCCCAGCTTGCCGGATCTCCTCCCGGGCCGCTCTAGATTCGGACCGCGCTTCTTTGGCCTCTCGTAAGGCCTTGTCAAGGTCAGCCGTTTTGGCTATATTATCCTTCTCGAGAAATTTGCAGCGGCTAGCGGCATCCTTTAGTTCAAGCGCCATCGAGGATATTTTTTCCTCGCATTGGTGCCGAGCAGCCTGTTCGGCCTTTAACTCAGCAGATGCCTTTCTGGCAGCCGCATTACTAATCCGGGCCTGCTCCTTGGCCCGGGCTAGCTCTGCCCGAAGGATCTCAACTGCGGCAGCACCATCTGCAGATATGTATATCTCATACAACTCTTTGCGTCATGCTTATATTATACACAAGTGCATATTATGACTGCCACAAAAAAATACCTTGCGCCTCGTCAAGCTGCCTGTTGATAAGCGTAATGTCATCATCCGCTACATCAAGCCTTCGCTGCAGATCCGCAACCTCCGTAGTTCGGGCAGTCGCTCGTGAGGTAACAGAATGTGTTGCAATTAATCAGATTATTCCCTGAGCATATCTTTTTGATCCTCTGATCGCCTCCCTTGGGAAGCCAATCAGATTCTCAGGGGCTACTACCTATACACATGTGCAGTTTGTAAAACATACTCAAAGATTTTTTAGTACAAACCTCGAAGCCTCTTAACAGGCTCGCGCAGGCTTCATTCAATCCTCTTTTCACGGACAGAACCTTTTCAACCACCGTACCCGTCAAGGTACGATGTTCCTCCGAGACGGACGCCTATCGCAACGCGTTCGTTAATATATCCAGCGCTTCTGGACCTCCGGAAGCTGCTGTAGGAATACGGCCTCCCTTCGAAGGGATCCGTTTATCTGTCCCCAGAGCCATCTCCGGCTGTAAACCGGACAGTCCGGGGCCTTTATTGTTGGCCTCCGGATCCTGGGCTACCGAAGTGTCACCTTCGGGTAGTGTCTTCATCACCCCTCGCGCCACTTTTTGATCAGGAGAGACCCTCCGGGACGACACCTCAAAGTCGTCCGCCTTATTGGGCGGGGAGACCGGTGGAGGTGTCTCACTTTCCATCATCTCCGAAAAAAGATCTCCCGAGGAGGAGGATTGGTGAAGAAGACTATTTGCCGAACTGCAAAAACATATATTTTAGATGTTACCTTGGTAACAGGAAAGGAATAGGATATGTTTAATAACATCCTTGTTCACTTACGATTCGGCTAGAGGCTTGTCCTTATCAAGGGATTGTGCGAGGACGCCATCCTCCAAGCCCGAGCCGCCCGACTAGGGCACCTTGCCTCGCTTAGGAGCTCTTTCCTCCCAATCTTTGGAGGCAGCCCTTTTCTTACCATGGGGTGAAGAGACGTTGACTTCCCCTTCACTTTTGTCTTCGGACGATGGAATTTTGATTCCCCCGGACATTGTGTCTGATATACCTTCGGGATGGAGGCCGCATTTGGTCCTCCCGCTTTTCGCCTTGTCCTCCTCCAGAGGCATCTGGTATGGTGCCGGGGCCAGCATCCTTGTTAGCACAGGATCTGCTGAGTCTTCGGGGAGGGGGGCCAAACACCTAATTCGCTCCGCTTTCTTTATCCAGCCCTGGAAGAAGATAGTTTGCTCAGTAATATATTATGGCATACTTAACTGCAAGGTGTTCAGGAGTTGAGCGCTTACCGAGGTATCCGGATGGTTACAGTCGAGGCCGATGTCCTCGGTGGTGTCCGGCCACTGTTTTCGTTTCCCGAAAAACAACTTCCACATCCCTTTGTGCGTAGTGCCGAAGAAGTGTTGGAGGGTCCGTGGACCTTCCGGATTAAACTCCCACATGCGGAGAGGCCTACACTGGCATGGCAGGGCTCGGCGGACTAGCATTACTTGAATCACGCTGACAAGATCGATGTCCTTCTCAAGGAGGGTTCGGATGTGGCTCTGTAGAGTCTGCACTTCATCAACTGATCCCCAGTCCAGCCCCTTATTAATCCATGATGCAAGCTGTAACGGGGGGCCAGAACGGAACGCAGGTATAGCCGCCCACTTGGTACCGCGGGGTTCCGTGACGTAAAACCACTCCCGCTGCCATTGGTTGGAAGTTTCGGTGAAAGAGCCTTTTGGCCAGGGAGTATTGGTAAGCTTGCTCACTACAACACCGCCGCACTCCGCCTGTTTCCCGTCGACCACCTTCGGCCTCACACTGAAGGTCTTGAACCATAAGCCGAAGTGTGGGGGAATTCGGAGGAAGGCCTCACACGTGATGATGAACGCCGAGATATGGAGTAAAGAATCTGGGGCCAGATCGTGAAAATCTAGTCCATAATAAAACATGAGGCCCCGGACGAAGGGGTGAAGAGCGAACCCTAGCCCTTGGAGGAAGTGATAGATGAATACGACCCTCTCACCGGATCTGGGAGTCAGAATAACCTGTCCTTGAGCAGGAAGCCTGTGGGGGATCTCCGCAGTCACGTATCTGGCTGCCCGAAGCTTCGCAATGTCCTCCTCTGTAACAGAGGAAGGCACCCATCGACCCTGTGGGCTGGGTCCGGACATGACTGGGAAGCTTGAAGCAATGAAGTCGAACCTTGGGTGCTAGAACTTGAGGTTGGAAAGGTTGAGGAGAGGTTTGGCGTGAACAGAGACGGCCCTTGGCTCCTTTATAAAGGCAACGGGTATCGAACACTCCCTCCTAAGCCTGGAAACCAGCCTATTCCTAAGGAATCTTCCCAGTGGAACGGTTGGGTTGCCCATGCTCGTATTGATGAGAATCCCGCAATAAGGGGACACGATCTCTGCTTCGACAAGACGTGCCAATAAAAGCCACGCCTCGAAACGTGGAACGACAGGGCAGGAAATGGTTCGAAATAATGACCGGGCAAGCGTGATGTCACGTTACAAAAAGTTGTCAGCAGATGGGACTCGTGAGATATTATACTCTCCACGGCTGTGTGTGTGGTGCTTGTGTTGCAGATCCGGACATGTTCGTTGCGTCCGAAGACTATCCTGGAGTATTCGGAAAGGGGAACTCGCCTTGCAATGCCGAAGACAATCTGCGCGCCGGACACCTCGTCATTGAAGCCTGGTTCAGGGGCTACTGAGGGAGTCCTGGACTAAGGGGTCCTCGGGCGTCTGGCCTATTGGACATAGGCCAGACTAATGGGTTGTGAAGGTACAAGACCAAAGAATCTCCCCCGTGTCCGGATGGGACTCTCCTTGGCGTGGAAGGCAAGCTTGGCGATCAAATATGAAGATTCCTTTCTTTGTAACCGACTTTGTACAACCTTAGTCCCCTCCGGTGTCTATATAAACCGGAGGGCTTAGTCCAGAAAGATATATAGTCATACAGGCTAGACTTCTAGGGTTTTAGCCATTACGATCTCGTGGTAGATCAACTCTTGTAATACTCATATCCATCAAGATCAATCAAGCAGGAAGTAGGGTATTACCTCCATAGAGAGGGCCCGAACCTGGGTAAACATTGTGTCCCCTGTCTCCTGTTACCATCGACCTTAGACGCACAGTTCGGGACCCCCTACCCGAGATCCGCCGGTTTTGACACCGACACCTACCCCCTGGGCGCGCCCTCCTACCTTGTAGCTACGTCGTTGCATCTCTGACTTCCACTCCAAGTCTCCTGGATTGCGTTTGTTCCAAGAAAGATCCTGGTGAAGGTTTCGTTCCATTTGGATTCCGTTTGATATTCCTTTTCTGCGGAACACTGAAATAGGCAAAAAAAAATAGCAATTTGCACTGGGCCTTCGGTTAATAGGTTAGTCCCAATAATAATATAAAAGAGTATATTAAAGCCCATTGAACATCCAAAATAGATAATATAATAGCATGGAACAATCAAAAATTATAGATACTTTGGAGACGTATCGGAGGGCTTCTACATCAACTCTATTGCCCTTCCGATGAAGCGTGAGTAGTTTACCACAGACCTACGAGTCCATAGCTAGTAGCTAGATGGCGTCTTCTCTCTCTTTGATTCTCAATACCATGTTCTCCTCGATGTTCTTAGAGATCTATTCGATGTAATACATTTTTCTGGTGTGTTTGCCGAGATCCGATGAATTGTGGATTTATGATCAGCCTATCTATGAATATTAATTGAATCTTCTTTGAATTCTTTTATGCATGATTTGATATCTTTGTAATTCTCTTCGAACTATCGATTTGGTTTGGCCAACTAGATTGGTTTTTCTTGCAATGGGAGAAGTGCTTAGCTTTGGGTTCAATCTTGTGGTGTCCTTTCCCAGTGACAGTAGGGGCAGCAAGGCACGTATTGTATTGTTGCCATCAAGGAAAAAATATGGTGTTTTCATCATATTGCTTGAGTTAATTCCTCTACATCATGTCATCTTGCTTAATTCGTTACTCCGTTCTTTATGAACTTAATACTCTAGATGCATGCTGGATAGCGGTTGATGTGTGGAGTAATAATAGTAGATGCAGAATCGTTTCGGTCTACTTGACACGGACGTGATGCCTATATTCATGATCATTGCCTTAGATATCGTCATAACTTTGCACTTTTCTATCAATTGCTAAGCAGTAATTTGTTCACCCACCGTATTATTTGCAATCTTGAGAGAAGCCTCTAGTGAAACCTATTGCCCCCGGGTCTATTTTCCATCATATAAGTTTCCGATTTACAATATTGGTTTCCGATCTACTCTTTTTGCAATCTTTTACTTTCCGATCTATAAACCAAAAATACCAATTTACTTTATCGTTTATCTATCTCTATCAGATCTCACTTTTGCAAGTAACCGTGAAGGGATTTACAACCCCTTTATTGCGTTGCGTGCAAGTTTGTTTGATTGTTTGTGCAGGTATTCGGTGATTTGTGCGTTGTTTCCTACTGGATTGATACCTTTGTTCTAAAACTAAGGGAAATACTTATTTCTACTTTGCTGCATCACCCTTTCCTCTTCAAGGGAAAAACCAATGCAAGCTCGAGAAGTAGCACACAACGGGGCGACGGCCGAACTGACGGATGGCTTGCATGAGGCAACGAGCGACGAGACGGTAACGAAGGCCGTCCTCGTGCATGAGGCGACGGAAGAAACGATATGAGGCCAAAAATTTCACCATCTGCGAGTGCTTTCTCCCTTCCTCTTGTTGGTTTTGCTCTTCGGTAGAACTAACGTGGCTGATAACATGTTGAAAATCAAAGTAAAATAAATAGAAGTGTCTTTCTCTTTCATTGATAGTGATGCTTATATACAAGTTGGGGGGACGCGGCCAGAGGATGCGTCCATCCCAGACAGATGCGACGGTGCTAACCGCCTGGCAGTTAACAAGGGGAGATTTACCCCAAGATTAACACAATTAATTAACTCTAACAAATGCTATCTGTTGTTCGTGCACTAAACTCTCGTTGTGTGCACGTGGGCTGCCCGCGCCAAGTACGTGGGCTGTGTAGCCCGTGGATGTTTGCTAAGTCAATATGGTACATGGGTCGTATAGCCCATTGGTGTCAATGGTGACGCGGGTCGCTCACGCCTCACGGTCATCTAGTTCTCAAAAGAACGCCTCACGGTCATCTTCTCCATTGAGATCTGAATCGCCACTGCTATCTCTTCCGCTACCGCCGAGCATCTTCCAAACGCAAATGCTTATAAAACTGCAATATTCATTGCCCCTCATTACCTCAGCCTCTGTTACCCAAAGAAAAAGCGAGATTAAACTGTGCACCCACCGCCTTTGCGTCTACAAAACCTGTCTGTGCTACCATCCTCCTGTACCGTTGGTTGTCTGCCTCTGTTCCAATGCTACTCCGGGCACGGGTCGGGACGCGGTTCCGTTGCCGAGCACCCACATCATCAAGAAGGCACACCATTGCTCTACTTCAGACCGCTTTCGATTCCTCTCTGATTATGTGAACATAGGACGGGTGTTCCGGTGCCGCACATCCATAATCCCAGATTGCCGAAGAAGGCACACAATCGTAGAGGCCTCCGTGCGATGTTGCTATGCTCCCGCGGCCGCCATCCACGGTGATGACTGATGAGAGGCGAGGAATCCGACTCAATCAACAAATAGGACTTCCAAAGTGACTGGACTCGGCCTTTGGGGCTAGCGCATCAGATTATCAGGTGAGCACCTCCGCTCTTAATTTCTTTTTTTAAATCATGGACATGCTTTTGTGTGGTCGGTCATTATGATTCTAGCTTTCCTGTCACTTCCCAGTCCCTATTCTGCAGTCCGCAACACTCTCGGGTCATGGCTATCAGGCCAACTCCAACGCGCAATCCCAGACGGACATCCGGTTCGTCCGCTATTTGTCCATTTGGGGAAGGAAAACAGACACAGTCGTCCGCTTGCGGTCGTGCGGGCATTGATGTTTGCTTGAACTATGTTGGTATTTCCCCAAAGAGGAAGGGATGATGCATCACAGCAATGGTAGGTATTTCCCTCAGTGACGAGACCAAGGTTATCGAACCAGTAGGAGAACCACGCGACACCACGTAAACAGCTCCTGCACACACAAAGAACAGATACTTGCAACCCGACGTAAGAGAGGGGTTGTCAATCCCTCATGGGTAAAAAGATTGGTAAAATTGTAGTAGATTGGATAAATAGATCTCGCGGGAACGCAAGATAAAATAAATAAGAATAAATTGCAGAAAGGCATTTTTGTATTTTTGGTTTGATAGATCTGAAAATAAAATCAAATAAAAATAGATCGCGAAGGCAAATATAATAAAGAAGAGACCCGGGGCCCGTAGATTTCACCAGTAGCTTCTCTCGAGAAAAATAGCAAAAGGCGGGTAAACAAATTACTGTTGGGCAATTGATAGAACTTCAAATAATCATGACGATATCCAGGCAATGATCATTATATAGGCATCACGTTAAAGATTAGTAGACCGACTCCTGCCTACATCTACTACTATTACTCCACACATCGACCGCTATCCAACATGCATCTAGTCTATTAAGTTCATGGAGAAATGGAGTAATGCAATAAGAACGATGACATGATGTAGACAAGGTCTATTTATGTAGAAATAGACCCCATCTTGTTATCCTTAATAGCAATGGTACATACGTGTCGGTTCCCTTTCTGTCACTGGGATCAAGCACCGTAAGATCGAACCCATCGCAAACCACCTCTTCCCATTGCAAGATAAATAGATCAAGTTGTCCAAACAAAACCCAAATATCAAAGAAGATATACGAGGCTATAAGTAATCACGCATATAAGAGATCAAAGAAGACTCAAATAATTTTCATTGATAAAAAGATAGATCTGATCATAAACTCAAAGTTCATCGGATCCCAACAAACACACCGCAAAAAGGAGTTACATCATATGGATCTCCAAGAGACCATTATATTGAGAATCAAAAGAGAGAGAGGAAGCTATCTAGCTACTAACTACGGACCCGTAGGTCTACAATGAACTACTCACGCATCATCGGAGAGGCACCAATGAGGATGATGAACCCCTCCGTGATGGTGTCTAGATTGGATTTGGTGGTTCTGGAACTTGCGGCGGCTGGAATTGATTTTTGTCGTCTCCCCTAGGGTTTCTGGAATATTGGGGTATTTATAGAGCAAAGAGGCGGTGCGGGAGGCCACCGAGGTGGGCACAACCCACCTGGGTGCGCCTAGTGGCCAGGTGCGCCCTAGTGAATTGTGCCCCCCTCGGGGAACCCCCCAGGTGCTTCTCCGGCCCATTGGGTGTCCTCTAATCCATAAAAAAATCCACAAGAAGTTTCGTTGCGTTGGACTCCGTTAGGTATTGATTTCCTGGGATGTAAAAAACAAGCAGAAAACAGCAACTGGCACTGGGCACTATGTCAGTAGGTTAGTACCAAAAAATGATATAAAATGATTATAAAATGATTGTAAAACATCCAAGAATGATAATATAACAACATGGAACAATCAAAAATTATAGATACGTTCGAGACGTATCAGGCATCGGTGCCCCCAACGGGCACGCCTCGCCCCAAACCGTCTGAGGTCGTGATTTTCTTATTTTTGCCCCAAAAATAAAGAAAATAAACTTGCAAATAATACGAAAACATGAACATGAACATAAAACGTCCATACGCCCATACGTACATACTACCACAGGTCTTAATTAAACTAAAACTTAATAAAAGACATAAAAAAGTAGTTAAAGGTCGCCGCAGGAGGCCGCCGTCATCTTCAGGAGTCGCCGTCCTACTCGTCGTCATCGCCGGTGAGGTCGACGTAGAGTGGTGGCTGTCACAGGTGTGCTGGCGGCCCCTACCAGACCTGTGGCGCCTGCGACGGTGGCTCCTGTGTCGGAGGCGCCTGCACCACCTCCTCCCGTGGCTCCTGCTCGTGCTCTGGTGACCACGGCAGTGTAGCTGACCATGGGCCGACACCCACGGAGTCAGCCATCTCCGGCGCCGTGCACGACCAGCTCCATGCCTGGCCCAGCAGGCGAGGGTTCCACGCGGCGACGGGCGCCTCTCCAGCACCTCCTCTGGCACCTCCTCCTTGACGTCGATGTCCATCTCTGGGATGGCCACGTCTCCAGCCGCCGCTAGGGCAAGAGCGGTTTCCAGGCCATCCCATTGCTGCTCGTCGTGCGTGTTCATGGCGTCCTCCATGACATGCCTCATGAGCCGGGCCTCCTCCTCCTCGGTCATGGGCGGCAGCGGTGGCGGGGATGGGGACGGAGATGGCGTCGGCGTGATGTCGTGCACACGCCTACAGCCCCTCGTCTGGGAAGGGTTGTCATCGGTACGAGGAGGAAGCGGGCAGCGCGTGCTAGGAGGACAACAGGCAAAAAAGGATTGCCGCCGCTGGTCGTGCTCGTCGCAGAGCCAGGTGTCCCATAGTGGTGAATCTATGGCGTACCTGGAGTCTGCCAGTAGATCCGGTGGGAGGCGCCGGCGCCGTCGGTTGATCTCCTCGCGGCGGTCGCGGCCGCTCGCAGGCACTGCAGGGGTCGGCATGCAGTCGGCGGAGAGATGCCAGTTATTTGGCAGGTGGACATCTCCCCACGGCACCCGCGTCGCCATCTCCCAGTAGCGATGGCATACATCGACATGGATGTATGGCCTGTCGCGGTGCCCGGTGGCTGACGGCCCCATCTGGAATGCTGGAGGCCCCATCTGGAATGCTGGCGGCGCAGGTGGTGGAGACAGCGGAGGGGAAGGCGGGGCGGATCTGTTGGAGCAGCGTCGACCCGAGGAGGAGCCGGCCTCGCGGTCGTGCTTTCCCTTGATCCAATGCCAGCACATGGCTCCGGCGGCGAGGTGGGCGAGTGTGGCGCAACGGCGGGGAGGTGGCTAGGGTTTTCTCCTGTCGGCAAATGGAGGAGGCAGGCCGGCTTGGAAGTGGAAGCTGTAGACTGGCTGGTCCACGGCTTCCACATTAAGAAGGACGGCGACCCCACGCTCGTGTCAATGACAGCCGGGCCCCGCCCTGCATGTGCATTCAATTTGGGCGGTGGAGGTGTTGGAAATATGCCCTAGAGGCAATAATAAAATGGTTATTATTATATTTCCTTGTTCATGATAATTGTCTATTGTTCATGCTATAATTGTGTTATCCGGAAATCGTAATACATGTGTGAATACATAGACCACAACGTGTCCCTAGTAAGCCTCTAGTTGACTAGCTCGTTGATCAACAGATAGTCATGGTTTCCTGACTATGGACATTGGATGTCATTGATAACGGGATCACATCATTAGGAGAATGATGTGATGGACAAGACCCAATCCTAAGCATAGCACAAAGATCGTGTAGTTCGTTTGCTAGAGATTTTCCAATGTCAAGTATCATTTCCTTAGACCATGAGATCGTGTAACTCCCGGATGCCATAGGAGTGCTTTGGGTGTACCAAACGTCACAACGTAACTGGGTGACTATAAAGGTACACTACAGGTATCTCTGAAAGTGTCTGTTGGGTTGACACGGATCAAGACTGGGATTTGTCACTCCGTATGACGGAGAGGTATCTCTGGGCCCACTCGGTAATGCATCATCATAATGAGCTCAAAGTGACCAAGTGGTTGGTCACAGGATCATGCATTACGGTACGAGTAACGTGACTTGCCGGTAACGAGATTGAACAAGGTATTGGGATACCGACGATCGAATCTCGGGCAAGTAACGTACCGATTGACAAAGGGAATTGTATACGGGATTGATTGAATCCTCGACATCGTGGTTCATCCAATGAGATCATCGTGGAGCATGTGGGAGCCAACATGGGTATCCATATCCCGCTGTTGGTTATTGACGAGAGAGTCGTCTCGGTCATGTCTGCGTGTCTCCCGAACCCGTAGGGTCTACACACTTAAGGTTCGGTGACGCTAGGGTTGTAGAGATATTAGTATGCGGTAACCCGAAAGTTGTTCGGAGTCCCGGATGTGATCCCGGACGTCACGAGGAGTTCCAGAATGGTCCGGAGGTGAAGAATTATATATAGGAAGTCCAGTTTCGGCCACCGGGAAAGTTTTGGGGGTTACCGGTATTGTACCGGGGCCACCGGAAGGGTCCCGGGGGTCCACTGGGTGGGGCCACCTATCCTAGAGGGCCCCATGGGCTGAAGTGGGAGGGGAACCAGCCCCTGGTGGGCTGGTTCGCCCCCCCTTGGGCCTCCCCCTGCACCTAGGGTTGGAAACCCTAGGGGTGGGGGCGCCCCCCACTTGGCTTGGGGGGGAAGCCACCCCTTGGCCGCCGCCCCCCTGGAGATCAGATCTCCCAGGGCCGGCGCCCCCCCAGGAGGCCTATATATAGGAGGGGGGAGGGAGCGCAGCCGCACCACAGCCCCTGGCGCCTCCCTCTCCCTCCCGTGACACATCTCCCTCCTCCCGCAGCGCTCGGCGAAGCCCTGTCGGAATCCCGCTACTTCCACCACCACGCCGTCGTGCCGCTGGATCTCCATCAACCTCTCCTTCCCCCTTGCTGGATCAAGAAGGAGGAGACATCGCTGCTCCGTACGTGTGTTGAACGCGGAGGTGCCGTCCGTTCGGCGCTCGGTCATCGATGATTTGGATCACGACGAGTACGACTCCATCAACCCCGTTCACTTGAACGCTTCCGCTCGCGATCTACAAGGGTATGTAGATGCAGTCATCTCTCTCGTTGCTAGATGACTCCATAGATTGATCTTGGTGATGCGTAGAAAATTTTAAATTTCTGCTACGATCCCCAACAGTGGCATCATGAGCCAGGTTTAGGCGTAGTTTCTATGCACGAGTAGAACACAAACTTGTTGTGGGCGTAGATGTTGTCAATTTTCTTGCCACTTCGGCGGCATTGTGGGATGAAGCGGCCCGGACCGACCTTACACGTACACTTACGTGAGACAGGTTCCACTGACTGACATGCACTAGTTGCATAAGGTGGCTAGCGGGTGTCTGTCTCTCCCACTTTAGTAAGAACGGATTCGATGAAAAGGGTCCTTATGAAGGGTAAATAGAAATTGGCATATCACGTTGTGGTTTTACGTAGGTAAGAAACGTTCTTGCTAGAAACCTATAGAAGCCACGTAAAAACATGCAACAACAATTAGAGGACGTCTAACTTGTTTTTGCAGCATATGGCTTGTGATGTGATATGGCCAAAAGGATGTGATGAATGAGATATATGTGATGTATGAGATTGATCATGTTCTTGTAATAGGAACCACGACTTGCATGTCGATGAGTATGACAACCGGCAGGAGCCATAGGAGTTGTCTTTATTTTTTGTATGACCTGCGAGTCATTGAATAACGCCATGTAAATTACTTTACTTTATTGCTAAACACGTTAGCCATAGAAGTAGAAGTAATCGTTGGTGTGACAACTTCATGAAGACACGATGATGGAGATCATGATGATGGAGATCATGGTGTCATGCCGGTGACGAAGATGATCATGGCGCCCCGAAGATGGAGATCAAAAGGAGCAAAATGATATTGGCCATATCATGTCACTATTTGATTGCATGTGATGTTTATCATGTTTTACATCTTATTTGCTTAGAACGACGGTAGCTTAAATAAGATGATCCCTCGCAATAATTTCAATAAAGTGTTCCCCCTAACTGTGAACCGTTGCAAAGGTTCGTTGTTTCGAAGCACCACGTGATGATCGGGTGTGATAGATTCTAACGTTCGAATACAACGGGTGTAAGCCAGATTTACACACGCAATACACTTAGGTTGACTTGACGAGCCTAGCATGTACAGACATGGCCTCGGAACACGGAAGACCGAAAGGTCGAGCATGAGTCGTATAGAAGATACGATCAACATGAAGATGTTCACCGATGTTGACTAGTCCGTCTCACGTGATGATCGGACACGGCCTAGTTGACTCGGATCATGTTTCACTTAGATGACTGGAGGGATGTCTATCTGAGTGGGAGTTCATTGAATAATTTGATTAGATGAACTTAATTATCATGAACTTAGTCTAAAATCTTTACAATATGTCTTGTAGATCAAATGGCCCATGTTGCCCTCAACTTCAACGCGTTTCTAGAGAAAACCAAGCTGAAAGATGATGGCAGCAACTATACGGACTGGGTCCGGAACCTGAGGATCATCCTCATAGCTGCCAAGAAAGATTATGTCCTAGAAGCACCGCTAGGTGAAGCACCCATCCCAGAGAACCAAGACGTTATGAACGCTTGGCAGTCACGTGCTGATGATTACTCCCTCGTTCAGTGCGGCATGCTTTACAGCTTAGAACCGGGGCTCCAAAAGCGTTTTGAGCAACACGGAGCATATGAGATGTTCGAAGAGCTGAAAATGGTTTTCCAAGCTCATGCCCGGGTCGAGAGATATGAAGTCTCCGACAAGTTCTTCAGTTGTAAGATGGAGGAAACTGTTCTATCAGTGAGCACATACTCAAAATGTCTGGGTTGCACAACCGCTTGACTTAGCTAGGAGTTAATCTCCCGGATGACGCGGTCATTGACAGAATCCTTCAGTCGCTTCCACCAAGCTACAAGAGCTTTGTGATGAACTTCAATATGCAGGGGATGGAAAAGACCATTCCTGAGGTATATTCAATGCTGAAATCAGCGGAGGTGGAGATCACAAAGGAACATCAAGTGTTGATGGTGAATAAAACCACTAAGTTCAAGAAAGGCAAGGGTAAGAAGAACTTCAAGAAGGACGGCAAGGGAGTTGCCGCGCCCGGTAAGCCGGTTGCCGGGACGAAGCCAAAGAATGGACCCAAGCCTGAGACTGAGTGCTTTTATTGCAAGGGAAGTGGTCACTGGAAGCGGAACTGCCCCAAATACTTAGCGGACAAGAAGGCCGGCAACACCAAAGGTATATGTGATATACATGTAATTGATGTGTACCTTACCAGTACTCGTAGTAGCTCCTGGGTATTTGATACCAGTGCGGTTGCTCATATTTGTAACTCAAAACAGGAGCTGCGGAATAAGCGGAGACTGGCGAAGGACGAGGTGACGATGCGCGTCGGGAATGGTTCCAAGGTCGATGTGATCGTCGTTGGCACGCTACCTCTACATTTACCTACGGGATTAGTTTTAAACCTCAATAATTGTTATTTAGTGCCAGCTTTGAGCATGAACATTGTATCAGGATCTCATTTAATTCGAGATGGCTACTCATTTAAATCCGAGAATAATGGTTGTTCTATTTATATGAGAGATATGTTTTATGGTCATGCCCCGCTGGTTAATGGTTTATTCTTAATGAATCTCGAACGTAATGTTACACATATTCATAGTGTGAATACCAAAAGATGTAAGGTTGATAATGATAGTCCCACATACTTGTGGCACTGCCGTCTTGGTCACATTGGTGTCAAACGCATGAAGAACCTCCATGCAGATGGACTTTTGGAGTCTCTTGATTACGAATTATTTGACACGTGCGAACCATGCCTCATGGGTAAGATGACCAAGATTCCGTTCTCCGGAACAATGGAGCGAGCAACCAACTTATTGGAAATCATACATACTGATGTGTGCGGTCCAATGAGTGTTGAGGCTCGCGGTGGCTATCGTTATGTGTAACGCCCACGATGCGGCTATATCTCCCACGTGTCGAGGCACGACTTAGAGGCATAACCGCATAGTGGTTTTGTCGCAAGAAGGGTCATCTTCACACAATCCCATGTAATGAACAAGAATGGGATAAAGAGTTGGCTTACAATCGCCACTTCACACAATACATAAATATAATTCACACATCATCCAAAATACACACATAGACCGACTACGATCAAGATCCAAATGAAAATAAGATAACCCCAAATGCTAGATCCCCGATCGTCCCAACTGGGCTCCACTACTGATCATCGGGAAAAGACACATAGTAACGACCACGTTCCTCATCGAACTCCCACTTGAGATCGATCCCATCATCTGCACTGGCATCGTCGGCACCTGCAACTGTTTTGGTAGAATCTGTGAGTCACGAGGACTCAGCAATCTCACACCCACGAGATCAAGACTATTTAAGCTTATAGGAAAGGATGGTGTAATGAGGTGGAGCTGCAGCAGGCAATAAGCATATATGGTGGCTAGCAAACGCAAAAGAGAGCGAGAAGAGAAGCAACGGAACGGTCGTCAACTAGCAATGACCAAGAAGTGATCCTGAACTCCTACTTATGTCATTCATAACTCAAACCGTGTTCACTTCCCGGACTCCGCCGAGAAGAGACCATCACGGCTACACACACGGTTGATGTATTTTAATTGGGTCAAGTGACAAGTTCTCTACAACCGGACATTAACAAATTCCCATCTGCCTCATAACCGCGGGCACGGCTTTCGAAAGATAATACCCTGCAGGGGTGTCCCAACTTAGCCCATCATAAGCTCTCACGGTCAACGAAGGATAAACCTTCACCCGGAAAGTCCCGATCAGTCTCGGAATCCCGGTTTACAAGACATCTCGACAATGGTAAAACAAGACCAGCAAAGCCACCCGAATGTGCCGACAAATCCCGATAGGAGCTGCACATATCTCGTTCTCAGGGCACACCGGATTGTCCAAGCTTCCGATAGGCCAGACCAGAGTTGCCCCTGGTGGCCACCGGCGACTAACAGGTTGGACCAATACTCAGAGGAGCACTGGCCCGGGGGTTTAAAATAAAGATGACCCTCGGGCTCTAGAAAACCCGGGGGAAAAAGGCTTAGGTGGCAAATGGTAAAACCAAAGTTGGGCCTTGCTGGAGGAGTTTTATTCAAGGCGAACTGTCAAGGGGGTCCCATAAATCACCCAACCGCGTAAGGAACGCAAACTCAAGGAACATAATCCCGGTATGACAGAAACTAGGGCGGCAAGAGTGGAACAAAACACCAGGCATAAGGCCGAGCCTTCCACCCTTTACCAAATATATAGATGCATTAATTAAATAAGAGATATTGTGATATCCCAAAATATCCATGTTCCGACATGGAACAAACTTCAACTTCACCTGCAACTAGTAACGCTATAAGAAGGGCTGAGCAAAAGCGGTAACTTAGCCAAACAACGGTTTGCTAGGAAAGGATGGTTAGAGGCTGACATGGTAATATGGGAGGCATGATATAGCAAATGATAGGTAGCGCAGCATGGCAATAGAGCGAACAACTAGCAAAGCAAAGATAGAAGTGATTTCGAGGGGTGGTCATCTTGCCTGCAAGGTTCTCAGAGTTGTCGAAAGCTTGATCCTCGTAAGCGTACTCAACAGGTTCCTCGTTCACGAACTCGTCTCCCAGATCTACCCAAGACAAGAACACAAACAAACGGAACCACAATCAACCACGAGAAATGCACAAGCAACATGATGCAAAACATGTATGATATGCAAGATATGATATGCGATGCATCTGCGTGCTCCGGAAGGAAAATGATGAGCAAGGCAGTAACTTGGCAAACCAAGCATGCCACTGGAAAGATGAGATGATTTCGGTCGAAATCGATATAAAGTTCACCGGAAATGGATGCACGGTTTGCAAATGGCAAGCAAAACAAGAATGACACGAATCTGCGATTAACAGCATGATAGCACTTAAAATGCAATAAGTAACAATGCTACAGCACTCCAACATAGCAAGAAAGCATATGGCAGTAATCTACAGGAGATTCTTGACAAAAGATGAACACTGAGCTACGGCTAGATCACAACATAACAAGCTCAAACAAGCATGGCAAAAGTGCAAAAGATAACAGGATCACAGACTTAGTGAAATTACTGGACATGACTGAAACAGCATCAGGTAGCAATGTTCAGAGCACGAAATCAACATGCTACAGGAAGTTAACATGGCAAATCAAGGCATGGCAGTATTCTACTGAATCCATATGACAAAAATTCCTTACTGACCATAAGCCAAAAAGGACCATAAGATATGATGGCAAGCATGTAAACATAGCAAGTTTCGTTATCAGGTTTCAGACTTAGCAGAAAACAGAGCATGGCAGAAATAATAATATGAAGGCATCTTGGTGAGCTTGATGCACTCACCACAAGGCAATGCATGAAAAAATAAGCATACCTACACCAAGATGGCATGTTTAGGAAGCTAACCATGGCAAGAACAAATACATATCATGTATGGATCAACTACAACAAGCTTGGCAAAATAGCATATCATCTTAAGAATCTGCCAGAAATATTTTATAGCGAAAGTAGAGCAAGATTGAGTCATGCTATGGCACTCCATAATTGCCAACAAAGTCAGGAATGGATCAATTACAACAATATCTACAAAACATCCTTACGGAACATCTCGAAAATATGTATGGATCTCTCTGTAGCATCAAGTTTACATGGCAACAAAATAACAGCAGACAAAGACTTGGAGAAAATACTAAGTCTCTGAAATCAGAAACATTACGGAGCCTAGTTTGCATGCTTGTGCTAGTCACCACAGAGATCACAAAAATATATGGCATACACCACTGGAAATATGGCATGGCATACAACAAAACACATGTAGAGCTCATGCCCATAAGATGCACAGATTAAATGATACAAAAATGACAAATCTCCAAGTTCTGCTAAGAACCAGCAGATAACAGCAACTAGCACTCTGGCACCAGAGATTTGGGCATCAAGATGGCCTCTAATGAACATGGTGCAATTGAACAAAATGAAAAGCATCACGAGGCGAACAATTCGATATATTACACGCACGAAACGGAGCTATGGACAGTGAGTTATGCAATGATGAACAGGGGCATATCATGTGAAAATGCAAAGACTTGGGGAAATATTTCGGGCACAGGAAAAAGTCAACCTTCGAGGGAACTCCAGATCCGATCGGGACGCAGCCGAGGTCGGGCTCTCCGGCGACGGGAGAGGAAGAAGAGGAGGCGGCGCTCGGGTGCCGGAGGAGGAGGCCGGAGGGGAGGCGCCGGCGGCGGGCAAGGCGGCGGGGACGGCGAGGAAAGGCGGCGGCGCGCGCCGATGGTGGCGGCGGCGGCCGGTGCCGGCGAGGCGGCGGGGCGGTGGGGCCGGCCGGCGCGCGGGAGCGGCGCGGTCGGGCTCGAGGACACGCGCCTCGGGCCGGGAGGGCCGCGGACGGGCCGGCGGGCCGCGGCGGCGGCGCGGCTGCCACGTGGCGGCGCGCCACTGGTCCGGGGCGGCGGCGTGAGTTGTCCGGCCGGCGGCGGACACGTCCGGCGCGGCGCGAGGAGCGTGTTAGGGTTTCGTCTGCGATTGTTTTCAGGAGGGGGTGCACTTATATAGCTAAATGAGGTGCGGTCTTCGCCCACACGATCGTGATCGAATGACCTACAGCATGGAAGAGAGTTTGGTGGGTTTTGGGCTGTTTAGAGAGGGGGTTTTGCTGCAACACACAGAAGGCATCTGCGGTTACGCGGTTAACCGTTGGAGTACCAAACGACCTCCAAATGGAACGAAACTTTACCGGTGGCCTACCGGTGGTATACTAAGGCCACTTGACAAGCCTCGGTCCATTCCGAGAATGTTTGACACCCGCTCATGAAAGAAAACAAGAGGGGTGCACCGGAGGAGATAGGAGCGCCGGATTGCAAAACGGACAACGAGAAAAATGCTCGGATGCATGAGACGAACACGTATGCAAATGCAATGCACATGATGACATGATATGAAATGCATGACATGAACAAAATGCAAAACGAAAAACAAAACTCGACCACGAAGGGAATATCATAACACATAGCCAAAAATGGCAAGAGTTGGAGTTACAATTGTGGAAAGTTACATGTGGGGTGTTACATTATGTTCTCACTCTCACTGATGACTTGAGTAGATATGGGTATGTCTACCTAATGAAACACAAGTCTGAAACCTTTGAAAAGTTCAAGGAATTTCAGAGTGAGGTTGAGAATCAACGTGACAGGAAAATAAAGTTCTTACGATCAGATCGTGGAGGAGAATATTTGAGTCACGAATTTGGCACACACTTAAGGACATGTGGAATAGTTTCACAACTCACGCCGCCTGGAACACCTCAGCGAAATGGTGTGTCCGAACGTCGTAATCGCACTCTATTGGATATGGTGCGATCTATGATGTCTCTTACCGATCTACCGCTCTCATTTTGGGGCTATGCTTTAGAGACTGCCGCATTCACTTTAAATAGGGCTCCGTCGAAATCCGTTGAGACGACACCGTATGAATTATGGTTTGGGAAGAAACCTAAGCTGTCGTTTCTAAAAGTTTGGGGATGCGATGCTTATGTCAAGAAACTTCAACCTGAAAAGCTCGAACCAAAGTCGGAAAAATGCGTCTTCATAGGATACCCTAAGGAAACCATTGGGTATACCTTCTACCTCAGATCCGAAGGCAAAATCTTTGTTGCCAAGAACGGGTCCTTTCTGGAGAAAGAGTTTCTCTCGAAAGAAGTGAGTGGGAGGAAAGTGAAACTTGATGAGGTGATAGTCACCCCTTCCGAACCGGAAAGTAGCGCAGCGCAGGAAGATGTTCCTGTGGTGCCTGCACCAACTGGGGAGGAAGTTAATGATGATGATCATGAAGCTTCAGATCAAGTTACTGCTGAACTTCGTAGGTCCACAAGGACACGTTCCGCACCAGAGTGGTACGGCAACCCTGTCCTGGAAATCATGTTGTTAGACAACGGTGAACCTTCGAACTATGAAGAAGCGATGGCGGGCCCGAATTCCAACAAATGGCTTGAAGCCATGCAATCCGAGATAGGATCCATGTATGAAAACAAAGTATGGACTTTGACTGACTTGCCCGATGATCGGCGAGCCATAGAAAATAAATGGATCTTTAAGAAGAAGGCAGATGCGGATGGTAACACGACCATCTATAAGGCTCGACTTGTCGCTAAGGGTTATCGACAAGTTCAAGGGGTTGACTACGATGAGACTTTCTCACCCGTAGCGAAGCTGAAGTCCGTCCGAATCATGTTAGCAATTGCCGCATTCTATGATTATGAGATATGGCAAATGGACGTCAAAACGGCATTCCTTAACGGCTTTCTTAAGGAAGAATTGTATATGATGCAGCCGGAAGGTTTTGTCGATCCTAAGAATGCTAACAAGGTATGCAAGCTCCAGCGCTCCATCTATGGGCTGGTGCAAGCATCTCGGAGTTGGAACATTCGATTTGATGACATGATCAAAGTGTTTGGGTTTACACAGACTTATGGAGAAGCCTGTGTTTACAAGAAAGTGAGTGGGAGCTCTGTAGCATTTCTCTTATTATATGTGGATGACATACTATTGATGGGAAATGATATAGAATTCTTGAAAAGTATAAAGGCCTATTTGAATAAGTGTTTTTCAATGAAGGACCTTGGAGAAGCTGCTTATATATTAGGCATCAAGATCTATAGAGATAGATCAAGACGCCTCATTGGTCTTTCACAAAGTACGTACCTTGACAAGATATTGAAGAAGTTCAATATGGATCAGTCCAAGAAGGGGTTCTTGCCTGTATTGCAAGGTGTGCAATTGAGCACGGCTCAATGCTCGACCACGGCAGAAGATAGAGAAAAGATGAGTGTCATCCCCTATGCCTCGGCCATAGGGTCTATTATGTATGCCATGCTGTGTACCAGACCTGATGTAAACCTTGCCGTAAGTTTGGTAGGAAGGTACCAAAGTAATCCCGGCATGGAAACACTGGACAGCGGTCAAGAATATCCTGAAGTACCTGAAAAGGACTAAGGATATGTTTCTCGTACATGGAGGTGACGAAGAGCTCGTCGTAAAGGGTTACGTCGACGCTAGCTTCGACATAGATCTGGATGACTCGAAGTCACAAACCGGATACGTGTATATTTTGAATGCAGGGGCAGTAAGCTGGTGCAGTTGCAAGCAAAGTGTCATGGCGGGATCTACTTGTGAAGCGGAGTACATGGCGGCCTCAGAGGCAGCACAAGAAGCAATCTGGATGAAGGAGTTCATTACTGACCTAGGGGTGATTCCCAATGCGTCGGGCCCGATGACTCTCTTCTGTGACAACACTGGAGCTATTGCCCTTGCCAAGGAGCCCAGGTTTCACAGGAAGACCAGGCATATCAAGCGTCGCTTCAACTCCATTCGTGAAAGTGTTCAAAATGGAGACATAGATATTTGTAAAGTACATACGGACCTGAATGTAGCAGATCCGTTGACTAAACCTCTCCCTAGAGCAAAACATGATCAACACCAGAACTCTATGGGTGTTTGATTCATCACAATGTAACTAGATTATTGACTCTAGTGCAAGTGGGAGACTGTTGGAAATATGCCCTAGAGGCAATAATAAAATGGTTATTATTATATTTCCTTGTTCATGATAATTGTCTATTGTTCATGCTATAATTGTGTTATCCGGAAATTGTAATACATGTGTGAATACATAGACCACAACGTGTCCCTAGTAAGCCTCTAGTTGACTAGCTCGTTGATCAACAGATAGTCATGGTTTCCTGACTATGGACATTGGATGTCATTGATAACGGGATCACATCATTAGGAGAATGATGTGATGGACAAGACCCAATCCTAAGCATAGCACAAAGATCGTGTAGTTCGTTTGCTAGAGCTTTTCCAATGTCAAGTATCATTTCCTTAGACCATGAGATCGTGTAACTCCCGGATGCCGTAGGAGTGCTTTGGGTGTACCAAACGTCACAACGTAACTGGGTGACTATAAAGGTACACTACAGGTATCTCTGAAAGTGTCTGTTGGGTTGACACGGATCGAGACTGGGATTTGTCACTCCGTATGACGGAGAGGTATCTCTGGGCCCACTCGGTAATGCATCATCATAATGAGCTCATAGTGACCAAGTGGTTGGTCACGGGATCATGCATTACGGTACGAGTAAAGTGACTTGCCGGTAACGAAATTGAACAAGGTATTGGGATACCGAGGATCGAATCTCGGGCAAGTAACGTACCGATTGACAAAGGGAATTGTATACGGGATTGATTGAATCCTTGACATCGTGGTTCATCCGATGAAATCATCGTGGAACATGTGGGAGCCAACATGGGTATCCAGATCCCGCTGTTGGTTATTGACGAGAGAGTCGTCTCGGTCATGTCTGCGTGTCTCCCGAACCCGTAGGGTCTACACACTTAAGGTTCGGTGACGCTAGGGTAGTAGAGATATTAGTATGCGGTAACCCGAAAGTTGTTCGGAGTCCCGGACGTCACGAGGAGTTCCGAAATGGTCCGGAGGTGAAGAATTATATATAGGAAGTCCAGTTTCGGCCACCGGGAAAGTTTCGGGGGTTACCGGTATTGTACTGGGACCACCGGAAGGGTCCCGGGGGTCCACCGGGTGGGGCCACCTATCCCGGAGGGCCCCATGTGCAGAAGTGGGAGGGGAACCAGCCCCTGGTGGGCTGGTGCGCCCCCCCTTGGGCCTCCCCCTGCGCCTAGGGTTGGAAACCCTAGGGGTGGGGGCGCCACCCACTTGCCTTGGGGGGAAGCCACCCCTTGGCCGCCGCCCCCCTGGAGATCAGATCTCCCAGGGCCGGCGCCCCCCACCCCCCCAGGAGGCCTATATATAGGAGAGGGGAGGGAGGGCAGCCGCACCACAGCCCCTGGCGCCTCCCTCTCCCTCCCGTGACACATCTCCCTCCTCCCACAGCGCTCGGCGAAGCCCTGTCGGAATCCCGCTACTTCCACCACCACGCCGTCGTGCTGCTAGATCTCCATCAACCTCTCCTTCCCCCTTGCTGGATCAAGAAGGAGGAGACGTCGCTGCTCCGTACGTGTGTTGAACGCGGAGGTGCCGTCCGTTCGGCGCTCGGTCATCGGTGATTTGGATCACGACGAGTACGACTCCATCAACCCCGTTCACTTGAACGCTTCCGCTCGCGATCTACAAGGGTATGTAGATGCACTCATCTCTCTCGTTGCTAGATGACTCCATAGATTGATCTTGGTGATGCGTAGAAAATTTTAAATTTCTGCTACGATCCCCAACAGGAGGTAGGTGGACGGCTGCCACACGTCCCCATGGCGGGCGATGTGCCCGTCTGTTCGGCGTCCGTCTAGACGCGAACCGGGATCAAGTTTGCGCCGGAAATAGGGTGGGCCGGACACAAAACGGACAAAATTTGAGGATGCGGCCGCGCGTTGGGCCGTGTCATTTGTCCGTTTTGGCCCAAACGGACGCGAGCGGACAGGATAGGGTCGTGCGTTGGAGTTGGCCTCAGCTCCATGTGCTCCCACATAGATTTGATGGAGATGCTCTCTCACTTAGACATAAGGTAACATATATCATTCTAGATTATACAATGTGATTTTGATATACTTTTTCCCATTTGTCTCACACAATTGTTTGATTACCTATATATGTCCCTGAATTTCTGATGCCTTTTCAGATATGGAGGTGCTCGTTCACTTGGACATGAGGCAATATATCTCATTTTAGATTATACTATGTGATTTTGAAAGAAAAAAAACATTTGTTTTACACAAGTGCTTGATTGCTAATATGTGTCTCCTGAATTTGTCATGCCTTCTCAGCAATAGTATTGATGTGTAATGACATCATTCCTACCAAGGAGTTGCCAATTGCAAGTAGGTTGTGTTATACATGTCTTGGTAATGTCTCTTTTCTTGCACCTGGATATAATTGATTTTGGTGGTAGTCTGAATTTTGTTACACCCCAATTAAGCTTTCACTTTACCATCTTTGTTGCATATTATGATACATTGTACCCATTGAGATGCAGTCCCTTTTCCTACAAATTTGGAATTATGTTGGCTCTCAGAGCAGTTACTATAAAGGTTTCCAGTTTGTTCCGTCAAACAGGGTATTGTACAAGTGTTCTTCCCAATAAGTCATCATTATATAATACTCCTCTTCCCAATATATAGAACCATCAAAATTTAATATATTCTATTTTTCTTTGCTTTCTAACTGGCTCATGCAATGAACCGATGTGACAAAAATACATTACTTTGGTACAGTACGTATATGTGCTTCCATGCTCTGTTAATAGTTCAATATATTGTTGTTAATTGTCCTATTAGTATAAAAGTTTGCGGTTTTCTCCATCCAACGGGTCACTGTACCAGTGTTCTTCCCAATAGTTCATTACAAATAACTGAAATGTTAAGCCATCAAAGCATTTGCGGGGATTATGATAGATATAGAAGCATCAAAATTGAATATATGCTATTCTTTACTTATGAACTGACTCATGAAATGAACTGAGGTAGCGAAATACATTAATTCTACAATACATATATGTGCAACAATTTTTCTGATAATAATGAGAAATAGTATTGTTAATTTCCCTAACTATTCCTGATTTTGCATTTGTCGACACATTTTTCCTGCATGTTGCATCTTTCCAATTTGAAGAAGGCATGCTAAATTGTTATTACACCCATCTATGGTGTAACCTTTATGTATGCTATTTTTTTGTTCCCTTCTTGCATTGGAAAAATGCACCCTGTTCTTCCTTTAATGATTTTTCTTACACTTATTTATTTGTGGTAAAATGTGGCAAAAGTTTAAATAGACACGTTGTTTTGTTGCTTATCCGAAAGGAATCGGCTTTATAAGCTCAGGTTAGTGATTTGAATTTTAAAGAATTATTTCCTGTTAGTAATGTGGTCTGATGTCCACATCTTATAATGTTTTGATCCACTATTGGTTTCAGTGCTAAATGCAAAATTGGTTTGCACGTCGATGGTAGAGGAAATATTTTGCAATGAGTTCCATGCAATCAACATTGATGGAGATCCATTCATTATTTATTTGTGAGATCCCATAATTGAATTGAGAATTTTTCCCACAGATTTTTTAGAGATTCTCTGTGCAATTTTGGTGTTCAATATAGCTGCTTGATGCTTTAGGATATATCATGCTTCACAGCTCATCGATGCTTTAGGATATGTTGTGCTTCACACATGCTCGATGCTTTAGGATAGGTCGTATTTCACAGCTGAAACACGCTTCACTTAGTTTTACTTAGTTTTGTTATAATACTCATATAACACACATGGTTGTTGTTGTTAATTCAATTCCACATTGTTTTAAATAGTTGCAGATTTAAATACGTCCATTTTGTGGTTAATGTAGTGTCAAATTAATTGTTGTGGTTAGCTAAATTGATTCCAAATTTCTAAATGAAGTTTTGTTTTTCTAGATAACATAAAACTATCACATTGATGCAGATGATTTTGCACCAGGAATGCTAGGGGTCTGGACTAATTGTACCTCACATTTCTTATACATCCTTTGTATCTAAGACTTATGAGATTCATTATTTTGTGTCCACATCAATACACGAGGCATCTGGAAAATGTTTTTCTTTATATTTCCATGTTGCTCAATATTCTACAATTGTTTTGGCTCTAATTCTATAAATAGATATCTCTGCATTTCTGTCCCGCAGTAACGGGCGAGGTATCATCTAGTAGTTATTGATATGCTTGTGCATCCCATTGCACGAATCCTACCAGGTAGGCTATTCTTAAGGACTATTAAAGGTGCCATTAACATTTTTGTAGGAAATGTGAGATTTGATATTTCATCAAATGATCCTTTTATTAAACACTTCCCTGGGAAAAATAAGATGAAGATATACATAGGAGACGATATCACTCTAAGTGTCCACCTCGTCGGCGTCGAGGTGCACCGGGGACGGCGCTGGAGCGTGGTGACGTTGGTGGTGGATCGGTGATGGTGCCGGGGCGTGGTGATGGTGATGGATCGGCGACGGCGCCTGGGCGTGGTGATGGATCGGCGACGGCGCCGGAGCGTGGTGATGGTCATGGATCGACGTCAGCGCTGGAGCGTGGTGATGATGGTGGTGGATCGGCGATGGCGCTGGTGCGTGGTGATGATGGTGGTGGATCGGCGATGGCGCCGGAGCTTGGTGATGGTGGTGGTGGATCGGTGATGGGGCCGGAGCATGGTGATGATGGCGGTGCCGCCCATGAGCGGGAGCAGGCGCCAACACCGGACCGTGATGGTGATGAGGGCTCGGCGCTGGGGCAAAATGGCCATGATGGTGAGCGGGGCTTGGTGCTTGAGTTGGTGCGTGGTGGTGGTCCTCGTGCACCGAGGAGAGCACGGCCAGCGGGGCCAACAATAGTGCCATCACTACGATGGTTGGCGAGAGAGGAGTCGCCATGGTAAGAAGCTTTGGGAGGAGTGGTGGTGGTATTGTTGCTGTGGTTGTGATAGTCGGGGAGCGCGTTTATATATAGTGTCGAGCATGTGTATTTGGAAGAGGGGAGTGGGTGGCAAGTATTCAATATCGCACATTAATGCTTACTATAAAAATGCGATTTCAATTGATTCGTTTCTGATCGTCGAATTCGCTACATAGGAAGGAAATAAATTGGTGCCATTTATTCTTATCGCTGGCAGCATTACATGACAAACATATGGACATGTCATTATGACCTGTCGAATATCGTGTGAGCCATTGAGTATATATATGATATTAATATTGCTTCCCATGGAAAATCTTGACCATTTATTAGAAAAACTTAATTACGACATGATTAATATTATACACATCAACCTCAAAAAAAGAGGGAAAAAATCTATGGTGCTTACAGCAGACTAGAAGCATCAGGGTGATGGCCATGGCCCAAGGGGTCGTCTGATCCGGCAAGTGCTGTGTGGAGCCAGCCCAAATCTGTTGCGCACTGGATCAACCGACGGCTCTGGGCATGCCATGCGATGAGCCCAAAAAAACTCCTTAGGGTGATGGTAAGATTGTTGGACTAACTAACGATGTGCATGATGTATAAGAAAGAACTCGTAGCATGGAGGCACATGTTGAGAAAATATTGATTTTAGCTAAGTTTGGTAGAAAGGCGGAACCTAATCTGGTTGAGACTGTCTAGATGATGGATATGCGAGTTGCAAAAACACCCCCATCGTGTCAACCTTCTCTAGTGACAGGGGGGCGATCCATTCGCACCGTCACGACCTCCCGTTCTCTTGTTCTTGTTGTCTCGTCGCCACCTGATGTCCTACTAGCGAAGTCCAGGCAGGGCCGGGGACACCGATGGCGGGGCACTTCCCTGCGGCGCCATCCCTCTCTCATGTTCTCATTCCCATCGATGGTTGTGGCCTGCGGGCGGCACCAGTTGGATCTACGGGGACTACTGTGGTGGGGCTGTGGTGCTCTCCAGCAAGCGGGTGGCTAGGGTTTGTGGTGTTGCGGGAGGTCCCGGTGTGTGGTGGGTGGCGGTGGGCTGGCATGCTCAGGGTGGTGGCGCTCTGGCACTTCCACACATTGGTTTCCTTGGGCTGAGTGAGGTTGCCTCCTCATTGCGTAGGACAGGGGAAGCTCACGCCAGGCCAAGGCCAACAGCGGTGGTCGTGGCGTGTAGGGCAGCCATCGATCGGTGGTGTCCTAGATCTATTGTTAAGTTGTCGTATGCCTCGAGGGCTGGACCAGATTTTGCCCATGGAGGGCCACCGCTCCATTGGCCTGTCTTCTAGGGCTGCTTTAGCGATGATGCTGGCTGGCTTCTTGGACCTGCACCCCTAACCATGGTTGGGCTCTCCATGTGTGGACCGACATCATTGATGTCCAGTCCGGACGGACGACAGTGCCACTCTAACATTGTTCATGTTTTGGTGCTAGGTTCTCGGGCACTTTGCTTCTTCGTTGGTGTTGGTGGTCTGTTTTGGAATATGGGGCAACAATCCCTGACAGCGAGGCTGAATGCCTGGCATTGCAGCGAGCAGCATGTCAACGGGCGAGACCCGGCCCCGAGCCTGGTAGCCCTAAACATGCTCTGCGAGTTGCACTACTTCTGGGCCTCGAAAGGAGTCAAGCCAAAAGGACTAAGGGCCCGAATGAGACCCGCCCATGGCTGCCAGCTCTTGTATGAGTCCTGTGGGCCGGCTCACAAGGAGGCCCAAGGGAAAGGTTTTCCCTTCTTGGAGCGGAAGATAATCATGCTTTAGAGTAGGAGACGGGTTAGAGAATACGGCCCGAAGTCTTCTGTTAAACCAGGGACTGAACCTATTATATAAACGGGAGTTCCTGGGATGGATAAGGACAAGTTAAAATTGCTCAAAAGTTAGGTAGCGAAAAGCAAATCCTTGTAATCGAGATCATGATCAATAGCAATCAAGAAGGGGTAGGCTTTTACCTCCACCGTGTGGGGCGGAACCTGGGTAAACTCGTGTCCTTCGTTTTGGACCAACCCCGTTCAAGCTACCACCTAGTTATGATGGCTTCGAGAGTTAGTCCTTTCACGAGGATATGTGCCGTGAAAAAACCACGACAGTTGGCGCCCAATGTGGGGCCAATGCATGGTGGTGTTGAGTTCTTGGAGGGAGCTCTTCCAAGGATCGAGGGATACACGATCGGCTGGATGACGAAGAGCTAGTGTGGGAAGCTCTACATCGATGATTCCGGCTGGGGCCCTGAGGCCGACTCAACCGAGTTTGGATTCCGGGTCCCCTTCGGCAAGATCCACGTCTTCATCGACATAATCGGGTGGCCTAACCTAGAGCTGGATCTCATCATCGGTCTCGTTGAATCTGCTCGCCATACCAAACCCGGCCAGGCAAGACCTGGCTGGACTCATGCTTTCGTCGTTTTCATCGGCGAAGTCATGTAGTAGAGTGACCCGGTCACCAATTTCGTGACCGGTGGCGAAAGGCTCGTCTACTCTGATAATGAGTCCTCGGATGGAAATGCCGAGTCAATTCTGCTTCTCTTCAATGAGAAGTTGGGAGGTTACTTTGATGATGAGACCTACCCGGAATCTTACAGACGGTTCGCCATGCAGTGGTCTACATCGCTGAGAGTCAGAACTAGGCTCCGTACGATGCACAAGGATGTTTGGTCATGGATCCATCAGCTAGCCGAAACCAGGCTGACACCACATCGGGTCAACTGATCAATGCGGCAGCGACCGCAATGACAGCACTAGCGGCCGCCGACTCTGGTCGATCTGTGGCTCACACTTTAACCGAGAAGATGACCACTCTGAGCACGCTCCTTGCTGATCCAATGACCCCTGAGAATGCGTGCGCAATGCGAAGATCACAAAGTATTGCGAGTAGCTGGCCAAGATTCAAGATGATATCAATGCAGAGAACACATGTGTGGCTGATGCATGAGCTGAAGTCCTTCAGGAGGCTAAACGTGTGGAGGTGGAAGCAGTTCACCACAGTTTTCTTGAGAACGAGATGTCTGTGGTACACCGGAGGAGGTTTCAAAGCTGGCTTCTGGTAAGTATGGAGCTGATACGGTTGTTCGAGATACCACGTGACTTGCGCGCCGCAACAATACAAGGAGCCGATGCTGACACACGGGGTGCAGGTAATTGTTACACCCAATTGGCTCAGAACGTCCTTCCAAATGATACCGAGTTGTAGTCGCCTACTCCTCAGCAGTTGCTGGTCCAATATCAACCCCGGTGTTTTCAGACACCGGCTGGTCATTACTCAAACCCAGTTGACAACATGCTAGCAGCGACTCATAATCTCGCTGCAATCGCAATTGATGGAAATAGTTAGATAGAGATTGAAGCAAGGAATGCCATCGAGATGCTAAAGACAGCTGTCGTGCAGCAGGCAAATTATTCTCATAGCCCGAACCGACTTCATTCCGCGGCTCATCAGAGTTTAGTAGGAATCGGCATGGCGAGCACCCTGCAGGCTCGAGCAGCGCGCTACATTAGAGGGCACATCAGCCGCAATAAAAACAACCAATGGTTTCTGATGCCCAGGCCATAGTTGATAATGTGCGGCTCTCTGGATGGCAGGCAATATAGGAGCAACTTACGTTTAACCACTAGCACAACCCCCACCCGCCTTGACCCAACCAGCCTTGCGGAATACCAGAGTTACAGGACGAACTATTGGAACGCCATGTTTGGGGCTGACTCTGCGGACGGAGTGTATGCCACCGGATTTCAAGGGTCCACGCAAGGTCTCTAACTATACAACTGATCTAGAACCTACTAAGTGGATCGAAAGCTATGGACTAGTCATGGATATGATGGAAGTCAGTGATGCTGTATGCGCTCGATATCTGACCATGATGCTCGAAGGTCCAGCATGAACATGGTTGAAGAACTCGCCAACCAACTCTATCAATAGCTGGCATGAGCTGAAGGAGTGCTTGATCAAAAACTTCCAGGGAACTTGCAAGCATCCTACAACGATTATTGACTTAGAGCATTGCGTCCAGAGGGGTGATGAGTCAGCCTATCATTGGGCATGACGGGTTGCAGAGATTATCCACTCTTCGAATAGCATCACCGGTCAAACAACCGTTCTCGTGCTAGAACGAAACTGTCGTTCCAGCCCTTGGTTCAAAAACTTGGGTGTTTGAAGAGGAAAGTCAAGGAAATGAGCGATCTTATGGATGTCTTGACCAGGTACGCCGAGTCAGATAACGCGAATGATCGGGTCTCAGATGACGAGAAGTCTGGTAAAATCAAGAAAAATGGTGGCAAGAGTCACCAGAATAATGGAAATGGAAACAACAACAATGACAAGCACACAAATACTGCTGTTTTTTTAAATAATACATTTTTTAAATTAATTTGTATAAATATTACGCCTATATTTTTATTTTCAAAAATAATACACCATCGGCCTGCTGCAGGCTGACTGGGCCTAGTCGGCCCACCACAGGCCGATTGGCTTCGACTAATTGGTTCGCAGCAAGCCAATTAGTAACAGTCGGCTTGCTGCGGGCCGACTGGAAGCCAATCGGCCTGTGGTGGGCCGACTAGGCCCAGTCAGCCTGCAGCATGCCGATGGTGTATTATCTTTTAAAATAAAAATATCAGCGTAATATTTTTGCAAATTAATTAAAAAATGTAGTATTTAAAAAAATTTAACACAAATGCTAAGGGAGGCTCGGATTTCGTTGCCAATAACAATCCCGGCTTTAAGAGTTAGCGTCATAATGGCAACTTCAGGAAGCCGTTTTCTGGTAATCAGCCTCGTAATTATGAGGAAGCTCTCAAAGGCTCGTGGCCCAAAATAGTGTGGATGGTAAGCCGACCAACCACTCTTGTTAAAACTACTTCATCATGCAGGAATTAAAAAACATAGCTTTTCAGAGTCACAATAATGGTGGTGGCAGTGGCGGACACCCGGGAAATCCGGGAGCCGGCGGTTCTAGGGTCGTATTCCAGGGAGCCGACTTTCAGAGTAATAACTTTCCAGGATCCGGATTCCAGGGGACGGGCGGACAAGGATCTGGATACCAGGGGGCTGATAACGGCGGATGCGACAATCAGCGAGCCAGTCAAGGCAATCAACACCAGGGAGGTCCCTCTGGGTTTCAGAGCAATCCCAAACAATTGAAAAGTGGACAATATCACATCTTCATAACCAGTACTTGCAAACGTGACAAGAAGCTTCAGAAACGGGTTGTCCATGCCGTGATGCTAGCAATTCTAGAATACTTAAACTGGTCAGAGCAACCAGCCACCTGGAGTCGAGAGGATCATTGTCACAGCCCTAGAATTTGCTTGTAGTTAGTTATATCAGTGAGCATCATGCATCATGTTAATTTCAAAGGAATTTGAATTAGGAATTTTTCAAAGCCTCAGAAATCATTCAAATGATCAAATTAAAAATCTCTTCAAATGAGCCCAAGAAAATGTTCCTCTTAAACTTTGAAAATATTGGCAAGAGGTAATACTCAAACAAATATTTTGAGGGGCTTAAAAGTATTTATTTTTGGGCCTTTGAATTAATAAATAACTATTTTAATTGGATTTATATTTTCTGTTAAATAAATATAAGTGCAATAATTCTGCAATTTTCTATGTGGCTATGGGTTTATCCATTTAGTCCGCATATTTAATTTCAGAATAATTTAAAATGGTTTGATATTTTAATCAAATCAAAACCACTGCAGAAAAAAGAAAAAAAATAGAAACTAAAATAACTAAACTTACGTGTCAGTCAAACCGGCCCAGCACCGAAGCGGCTCATCTGGCCCAAGATGCCAGTCATCTTCAACCCAGCGCCAGAAGGACACCAGGCGTGTGCCCGACGCGCGCTCGCCACCTCCACCCTGCCTGCCTGCGCCCCCTCAACGCCTTGTTCTCCCTGGACGTCGCCACGCAGCCTTCTCGACCTCCCTGGCCTCCCCCTCGTCCTCATCCTTTCCTCTGCTTCTCTCCTTGCTCATCGTCGTACGCATCCGAGAGCGTCGCCGCGTACCAACGTGCCCACTGGCGTCTCCTCGCCTCCCCGAGCTGTGCAGCAGCTTCGCCGTCCTCTGTTGCAACTCCTCACCGATGAGAACAAGCCCGGACGTCCCCCATTGTCGCCACCGTTGTCTTCTTCACCGTTGGCCACCAGAGATCTCCACCGTCGATTCACCACCTACTGGTCGTCCCCGAGCCGCTGAGCCCTCCGTCCGATGCACTGTGAGCTGCTGCTGCATTTCCCCCTTTCTCCGCTGTTCCTCGCGTCCTCTAGCCGTTGCCCCGTGAGCATCGAGCTCTAGCCATCACCATGGCCGGTGAGCCTCATGTGCCCGAGCTCTTCCGCCCACTCACGTAGCACCTGCGTGCTTGCAACTCTCGAGGAAGCCGTAGAACCCCTCGGTTGGGCTCCCCGTGCACTGCAGCGTCATCTGCTTCGTGCCCGAGGCTCCGGCCGCTGCCCAACTCGCCGCCACCGCCGCTACAGACCGCCCTGCGACCAGCTGCTGCCTCCCATAGATGCGAGCGAGCGAGTGATCCCTCCCGGTGCATTCAACGTGTCCAGCCACCCCCTGTAGCACGAGCCCGAGCAACTCCGACGATCCTCCGCCGTCGGGTTTGGTCGCCAGCGTTCAGTCATCGACGTGGCACACCTAATTAGCACTAATGACCCTGTTAAAATAAACCCCAGCCACTGACAGGTGGGCCACCTTCAATTAATAAATTAGCTAAGTAAATCATTAGATTTAACTTATCATGTTTAACTCCCTATGTCACTGAGTTATGCGCCCCACACGTCAGTGTTGACCTTGCCACGTCAGCGTTGACCTGGCCCCATTGGTCTGCCTCTGTAATTGACTCCGTTACACTCACGTGTGGGTCCCACTGGTCAGGTTTGACCAGTTTGACCATGACTGACCTGTTGACGTAGTGCTGATGCAGTAAATGTTTTCCGGATTTTATATAAATCAGAAATTATTTATTAATTCCAAAAATACTTAAAACTTTGCAAATTCATAGAAATTCAAATGTAACTCCAAATGAAATAATTTATATATGAAAAATTATCAGAAAAATATGAAGAATCTGTTTACACCATTTTCATGCATGTTAAAGCAACTTATACCTTTTGATCATGTCAAATCAATTAAAGGACATTTTAAATGCTTCTTTTGGAGTTTGAATTTGAATGTGTGATTCAAATGAACTTCAACTAACAATGGTAGCATTTTGTAGTAGCCCAAAATACAACATATTTCCATGACATAATCATGGATCATATTGTTGCATTGCATTGATTATGTTCCTTCTTGTTTGCTGGTGGTTGTTCCCTCTCAGTAGACGTTGTTCCGACGATGTAATCGTTGACGCTGATGAAGTGCAGTTTCATCTTCAGAAGTACCAGGCAAGCAAACCCCCTTGATCACTCCGATACAATCTCACTCTCTCGCTCCTGCTCTCTTTTTACTGCATTAGGACAACAACGATTCAACTATTACATGTTGCGGTACTTGAACCCATTCCTCTGCATGACTTGTCTTTGCCACAGTAAATAGTTGAAACCCACGAGCATGAGTAAGAGTTGTTTGATCCAAGATGTGCATACTCGTTCATGCTTGCTTGTTATGCCTGCTATGCTTAGAGTTGTGTCAGGTCTGATTCATCTGGGATGGATTGGGTTGGTGGTGAACATGTCCTACTGTTGAGAGCTAAGTGTGTGAACATGATTTGATAAAGGTAGCAATGAGAGGCCATGTAGGAGTACATGGTAGGTTGTTTCATTGAAACCGTCCTCAGGAACTGATTTATGTGTTTGTGATCCAAGACAGTTACTACCACAAATTGGGATCCTAAATTGACTCTCTCGACTTATTAATCACCTTGATCTCTGTCCAGGAGTTGCAACTAGTTTCTGGTGTTTGTAGGATATGTGTTGGAGGCCGTGCGTGGCGTTGACCCTAGGGGTGGGATATGATGCGGTATAGACACTGTGGCACGGTGTAGTGGTGTACCGAGGCACCCAATTGGTGGGCTTGGGAACCCTGCACACATCATTTGGGGTCATAGTGGAAACCCTGACCGGACTTCCTTGCGGATGGAACTCAAATAGGCGATAAACCTGGACTAGAGTCTTGTGTGGTTAGTCAGGTCGTGGCCGACACATCACTAGGATTCCACTTGAAGGTTGCCGAGTACATGTCGTGCAAACGGCGATAAGTGGTGAGAGTGTGTGTGAAGAAGTACACCCCTGCAGGGTTATAAATGATCTATTTGAGTAGTCGCGTCCGCAGATATGGACTACTTGGAATGCTTACATTGTTCGTAGATAACTAGAAGTGGATACTCTAAAATGCGCAAGATAATCGTGAGTGCTATGGATGGCCTTCTCGTAGGGAGACGGGAGCAGATCCATAGTGGTGTATTGATATGATGAATATGTGGACTCGTGTGCGCTTTCTCACCACAAAGAAAATACTAGTAGACGTAGTACAAAATAGCCACCAAGTCAAAGCTGGCTTGCTGCAGTTAAACTCCACCCCCCCTCTTGTTGATACTGATGCATATGTAGCTAGTTCTGATGTAAGTCTTGTTGAGTACATTTGTACTCACGTTTGCTTCATTTATGTTTTTGCAGAGGAGACTTCAGTCTTACTTTAGATTCCTGTGATTAGTTCGACGTTGACCGATTAGCTTGGGAATCCCAGACAGAGGCCTGGTTCCTATGGATGGTCTTGTGTATAGTCAGGCTTGTCAGCCTTTTTCTTCTGTAGTTCTCTATACCCAGACATGGTTATGCTTCCGCTTGTTGCTTGTATGACTTTGTATGTTGGGTCCTGAGATCCATGTTTGTAATATCATACTATGTATGGCTCTCCGGAGCCTTTAAAATAAATATTCTGAGTCATAGAATTTTGTTGTGATGCCATGTTGTATTTACACATATCGAGCATATTGTGTGTATGATATTGAAATGCTTGATATGTGTGGGATCCGACGCCTAGTTGTTTATTCTTGGTAGCCGTCTCTTATGGGGAAATGCCTCCTAGTGCTTCCGTTGAGCCATGGTAGCTTGCTACTGCTCCAGAACACATGGATTGACCAGCATGTGTCCTTCTTTGCTCCCGTGTCTGTCCCTACGGGGAAATGTCTCGCGGTGTTTATTGGAGTCCTTTGTAGCCTCACTACGACTCGATTGCACTCGCTGCTGACCGACACATGCAATGCTAGGTCACATATGCCTGTCCCTGTAAGTTTGTGCCACCTTGGTTTACGACTAGTCATGTCGGCCCGGGTTCTTTGTCATATGGATGCTAACAACACAATCATATACGTGAGCCAAAAGGCGCAAACGTACCCAGCCAAGGTAAGGTTGCAGCTGCGGGGATATTGTGCATGAGGCCAAAAAGTGATATGATGTGTTACTTGCGAGATTGGTGTGACTTAGGATCGTTGTCCCTGAGAGCTTTGGTATCAGAGCTTGACTGCTTGTAGGATTACCAAGCCAAACTGGTCGAAGTCGAGTCTAGAAATGCTTTAGTTATATAAGGAAATTTATTGTGGAAGGGAACGTAAGGCTCTTTTTACTCCTTATCCTCGTGTCATTTTGATTCTGAGTCACCCTCCTCTTTTCTACGGGGATACTAGGATTTCTCATCTATCTATCAGGATGATGAGTTACTATACTGGAGACTTATAGGAAAGTTGTTGTCTTCTCGGACCGGTGTTTCCATAAGACTTCGGTACTATGTTATCAGTTGCCTTGCAGGTTGATTCATGCTTTATGCCCGTACAGCCGTTATGCTATACAAGTTGTCCCAGGTTTCTACATAGTCTGATGCATTTGCAAAATTCTTCCTTCCTGTTCCGATGTCTTTTGGTCCATACTAACCACCCCAATCATGGTGTTGGGGTACTTCATTGCCTCGACATATATGTTGAAGTTATCAGGAAACTAGGATATCTTAGAGAACCACCCGGTAACCCAACCTTGTGTTGTGTTCCCAGTGTGATGATTCTGGCCACCATTCTCGACAGCATCTCATGATGTCATTTAGTTAGTAGGTATTCTATTTCTGGGTTTTTGGACCCAAGATTCGATCTGCTTATTCATGCTGATAGTGTTTGCTCGTTCCTTAAGGATATTAGTAACCATTATGATAATCCTCGTGGTCAGTAGTATATCATTCTTCCAATACCATGAACCGTCATGGCAGAAGTTCTTTTGAATCAAAAGATCACAACAAGAATGCTCTTGATGAGTTCTCCATTCTATATTGTGACTCTGGCAATCCTACCTTCTGCATGGGTTATCCGGAAGAAATATGTTGAGCTTTGTTTGACATACTAATATATGCATCCACAACTCAGAAAGTTCTGTGTTCCTTTGAGTTGTCCCTCTTCAGTCGTATTCCACCTTTAGTCTATCAACTGATAGTCAAGACTATGTCATGCATTCGTGTTCATCAGTGCCTATTATTCCTATGGTCCGTCAAGCCATTCTATTCTGGAATGACTAGGAGAAACAAACTCCAGTACCTCATCCATATCTGGGATTGGGTCAAAATAGTTGTATTCCGGACATCAAAATGCTAATCCAAATTTTGTTCTGTTCTACTCTGGAGTATTACCCCCTTTATGTCAGGATTGTCATGAGAATTGCACCACCTCTTATGAATTCTTAACGCAATGATACTGCTCGCCATCATTGTTCTTTCCTCGACACGTGTTGTTGAAACCAGAATGCTGGCAAGTAAAGTGGGATGTGTGAAATTAATACTCCTAGCAACCCCGTTGCTTCATAGTTAAAGGACGATAATCTCATTCTTAGCGTGCTGGTTATTGAATCACCATTCTAAGATAGATCCTGCTACCCAGTCCATTTTTCCTGGTGCACTCTTCTATCAATGAGTTAGGATTTTGTCGATCCCTCGCTCTTTTGATCATATCATCTTGCCTTGAAAAGCAAGATTATTCTCGAGCTTAGTAACATACCGGTGGTTCATGATTTTTTTAATATATTCTCAGAAGTATTACCAGGTTGTCCCCTGACCATTATGTTGAATTCGTGATCAAGTTGGTTTCTTATAAACCACCCCTCCTCCAAGAATCCGTGTTGGATACCCCTGACTAGTTGGTTAAGCTAAACAACAAATTGGAGAGTTGGAAGATAAAAGCTTGCCTGACATAGTTCATTCCAAAGGGATATTTACTGTGTGTTGAAAAAAGATGATATCTTCATCGATTGATCCTCGTGATCAATTGTTGGAGTTGTTGTCTTATACAATCTTTGATTTGAGTGCGGGCTATCGTCAAACCAAATCAGAAGCAATGATGTTCGTAATGTCGTCTTACTCGTGGATGTTCCTCGAGCGTACCCCCACTACAAAAAAGACGCATCCGTGACATTTTGGGCCGAACAATTTTTTCTGTCATGTTTATGACACTTCTATGATGATAATTGTTACAAAAGCACGTATCATCATAGATGTGGTGGGTTCCTACTTCTATGATAAAAAATCATGACAAAAAATGGGCTTTTCGTCCTGGGCGGGCCAGGGACGCACCTGCATGACATTCTTTGGGCCGTCCTTGACGGAAAATATCATGGTAGAAGTGAGGGCGAGGAAAATATCGGGGAGTTCCCGGTTACGGTGGGTGGTCGGGGCCGAGCGGTGCACGCAGGTTTACGCATTTCTCTCGTACACGTACGCGCGTGTGTGTGAGGCGTTGGGCTCTAACTGAACCCGAGCGAGGCGTTCGCTTACTGAACCTGAGCGATTGCACTAGCTACGTTACTGATCCCGAGCGATCGATCCCTTAGCTGTTAACTGAACCCGAGCGATTCCTTTGCTACTGCTGCTAATTGAAGCCGATCGAACCTGCTACTGCCTCTTAATGAACAGTGACTGTTGTTGGGGGTAGGATGAACAGTTTCTGGTGGGGGTTGGATGAACAGGACCCCGTGGTAGTAGAGGCCGTCGTCGCTGGATGAACAGGACCTCGACCGAGGAGGCCGCCACACCCGAGCCAGTTGTGGGTGGATGAACAGAACCCTATGGAGGGCTGGTTGAACAGTAACCGATGGAGGCTGGATGAACAAGACCTAGTGGAGGGTTCGTTGAACAGTAGCCGGTGGAGGCGACCCCATGGATGAACAGTAGCTGGTGGAGACAGGAGGAAGTCGACGGTGGATGAACAGTAGCAGGTGGAGGCTGGAGGAAGTTGACGGTGGATGAACAGTAGCCCATGGAGGCTAGAGCGAGGCAGTAGATAGTGGATGAACAGTAGCCCGTGGAGTCCCGTTTTGCGGTACGCCACACCCCTCCCGATGAACAGGACACCGTTTAGACCGTAGGTGCTCCAACACAAGTCCATTTCCTCTGTTTTGCGGTACGCCACACCCCTCCCGATCAAAAGGACCCCGTTTCAACCGTAGGCACTTGAACAGAAGTCTGTTTCCTCCGTTTTGCGGTACGCCAGACCCTTCCCAATGAACAGCACCCCATTTCGACCGTACGTGGTCGAACAGAAGGCCGTTTCCTCCGTTCTGCGGTATGCCAGACCTTGTTTCGGCTGTTCCGTCCAAGCCGGTTAGCTCCCGATGAACAAGACGTATTCCGACCCAGTCGGTTGCCTCCCGATGAACACGACGTTGTTTCCTCCGTTCTGAACCAGCCGGTTGGCTGCCGATGAACAGGACACCGTCACTGTAGCCGTTCGTGACCACGCCCATATGTACATACGTGGTCGTCTTTTTTGCAGCGTAGCTATCGTATGTGTACAGGATTTAGACGGGACTGTCTGAACTGTTACCGCTCCTTACTCGGCCACGGTTCATCGTGGCAGACAGACCGATCGATCGGTATGTACACACACAACGCTATGTACGCTTCGACGAGGTGGGTCCCAGCTGTCAGGGAGGACAAGGAGGCACTTCCTTGCGTGCGAATATATAGCTGGCGGGTCCCAGCGGTCAGGGGCGGAATCATATATTTTTTGCCCGTAATAAGGAGGCACTTCCTTGCGTGCAAAGATGTTGCTGGTGGGTCCCAGCTGTCTGGGGCAGGAATAAGGAGGCACTTTGTTACGACCCGAACTTGATAAGATTCGATGTCTCTGTGCTCACTGTGCTAGTCCCTCGATCGACTCGCTAGCACACACAGTACATATGAATATCAAATAACAAGTGCATCATTTACTATAACGTATGATACAGAATTTATAACGTATTACAAACTAATAGTACATAACTAACTTTATTCAATAATAACAGCGGAAATGTAGCATAAACAAACAATGAGTCCCGTCAATGCCCATGGCGAAAATGTTGAGTGAAGACTCGCGACCCTACTGTATCTATTGGTCATCTGAAAATCCTGCAACATGATAAGTTGCTGCCACAAGGGTCAATACATTGAATGTATTGGCAAATCACACGTAAATGATATAGCACCTACATCTACATGCAAGCTATGACAAACAGAACACTCAAGTTGGTATGTAGAAGGATGTCTCCACCTACCTCCACTAACTGATCAAGGGTCACACACCACAACCAATTACCCGCAGAAAAGAAAGACAAAAGATCTTCAAGAAGTCTCGAGTACGCTCAGTCGTGGCGCATTCTGTAGGACAATAGATCGCTCAGCCATCAACGCATTCACCTGATTTAAGCCCCGAAACCTCAAGTGCGCTCAGCCATGGCGCATTCTCTAGGGACAATAGAGCGCTCAGCCATTAAAGCATTCACCTGAGAAAAAGTCCCGAACCTACAGCTATAAAGACTCGCCACTTCCATGCATCACTCGACACATACCCACGTCTACCATCGCAAGCTACTCACAGCATCACATAACACCGTCAATACCAAAATATGACAGTACGAAGTATAATGATCAACCAAACATATAACATATCACAACAACTACACATGCATAGCGGAAATATAGGATGACCATAATCAAAAGTGCAACTTGCCTTGAACGTTGTTGAAGTACTCTAATACTCAATTGTGATCCGCTTCACACTCCGGACAATCTATACGTTTAATGAATGCACCGATAAATAAACCATGCTCACATAACACTAAAATAAAGTAAACAGCAAGGAATTCAAATAAAAACTTAATTAACAGAACATAAAAGTAGGTATAAATTATCGACATGCTAGTAGGATCACAATGCAAAAAGAATCAACTAATTTGGATCTACGGTTTGAAAGATATGGCCTCCGGAAGGTTAAATTTAAATTTGAGCAAATTCAAATTTAAACAGTTCAAAAATGTGAAATTTTGGTCCTATGGTATTCCTGGTCACTACGAGTACACAGAAAAAAGAATTGATGAATTTGGAGTTATGGATCTCAAGATATAGCTAAACGAAAATGGTTAAAAATCTGTCCAAAAACACTACCATGGCAGCGTTTTTAGAACTGCTGCTGCGCTGCGGCTGCTGCTACTGTACGGTGCCACGTGGCGCATTTCTAGTGGCTCCGAAGTGTGCGCCGTTGTGGCTAACCGACGGACGCGCGCTAAATAGTGCATACCGGTTAGAAGAAGAAAAAAATAGCATTTGATCTGGGCGGTTAAAAACAGATCGGGCGGTCGGGAGATGTGCTCACTGGAGGATACAGGCTGGGGCGGCCGGACTTGAGGAAGACGGCGCGCGGCGAGGCTCCGGACGACGGTGGCGATGGCTACGGCGGTTCCCCCGGCCAGGGATAGGTTATGGGAGGGCGAGGCGTGCGTAGGCGATTATTATGGTGCGGTCGGTGTAGAGCGAGGGAGGCTCCTGTCGCAGCTGTGTTGGGTGGTGCTCTGCACGAAATCCAGCGGCTCGGCCTTTGCCCGCAAGCTCGAGCCACCGTTATTTGGGCCAGGTAAATAGGTCAGATGATTGCAGAGGAGATAGGGAGAGCTAAGGGAGCTAACAGAGCGATGGAGTTCCTCTTACAGTGACGAAATCAACCGATGAAGGAGCTTCAGCGGCGGCGCTCACCGGCGAGATCCGAACGAGGTGAAACGGGCAATATAGTACACGGGGGTTGACAAAACAAAGAAAAATCGGCAGATGAGGGGTTCGTGATCTTATATAGGGTGGATCCCGTGCGCTGTGGGTCAAGAATCGATCAAGCCGATCGATTCGATCTCGCTACGGTTCGGCGACCTACAGTGTCCCTGAGGAACACGCTCGATGGGGAAGATGACAGGCGGGGCCAGGTGGTCAGTGGCAGAGAGGAGGTGGAAGAGAAAAAACAAACATAAGGGACTGCGGGTGTGGGCTGCGGTGCTGCGCCGAAATGGGCCGGCCTGCTGGTTACTGCTGCTGCCGCTTGCGCGCGCGGGCAAGGAAAAAGGATAGCTGCGCCCTGGGTTTGCTACTGTGCAGCCAAATCGCACAATACACCGATTAAAAACTACAGGACCACTATTAGTTAAAATAAGATACCATAGTACATCTAAAAAATACCAAAATATACATACAAATATTATTACTGTTATATAAAATAGTGAACATTTTTCCAGTCTAACCAAAAAAAACATGAACATTTATTCCATGCAATTGGAGCCAATAAGAGCATAAAGAAAATCTCAATATAAATCCAAATAATATTCTAAACGTTTTCCAACTATATTTAACAGGGAAGAAGTCATGTTTTCTTCTCTAGTATATTTCCTTGAGTTGAAAAGGATTTGAACATTTGCAAAATAAAAGTAAGAGTCAAATGAATATTCAGGAAAGTCATTTTATTCCTCTCATTAGAACATTCCATAAACTTAGAAAAGTTATTCAAATATGCATAGAAATCATGATTTAAAGTAATGATCCTATTAACATTCCACATCTAAAAATTTGGGATGTTACACGCTTCTTTCCTTGCGAAGATATACGTGGTCAGTCCGAGCTTTCAGGGGGAGGAATAATTTTATTTTAGCATAATAAGGAGGTGGTTGCATGCGTGCGTCCATGGACCTGGTGCGTCTCCACTGTCAGCCTCTCCATGTACAGTCCTCTTCTGATGACTCTCGTTTGTTGACCACGTTGACCACGCCGCGCCGAGCGCACCAAGGCGGTGGACGACGGCGAGGCCCCGGACGGCAACGAGCCGGTGATGGGAAGACGCGGCAGTGGAGTCACAGACGGAGTGGTGTACGAGGGTTAACTGGTTCTGGTGCGGTGTGGTTCTGCAGTCGACGAAGAATAACAGGAGGTGTGAAGGGGTGGAGGGATTGCTTGCCCAGCGATGGTGTAGCGCTTCGCAGCGAAGCTTGCTAAGCAGAGCTGCTAGCAGCTGGAGGCGGGAGCAGGTGGTCCCGGTGGCGCTGGAGGAAGAAGACGAGAGATTGAAAATGCATGCCGGCCGTTGGATGTAAATCCAACGGCTATAGATGTCACAATCATTTGTTGACTAAGTTGACAACACCTTGCGTTGGCTTCAATCTATTGGCCCACATTTCAGCCTCCAAAAATGTCGCACACATTCAATCCATCTTTTAAAAAATTTACAGTCTATTCGCCGCACTGGGTGAACAAATAATGTAGCGTCCATGCGGCCCATTTATTTATTTTTTCTCAAAAACTACAACCCATTTGCACTTTCTATAAATACATGAATTTGCTGGCCTTGGTGAACAAATAATGTAGCGTCCATGCAGCCCATTTATTTTTTCTGTCATGATTACATCCCATTTGCACTTTCTCGAAATACACGAATTTGTTGGGTTGGTACTAATTATAATGTTGGGTTGGGCGCAGCAATGTTATCAAAAAATAAACAGGGGCTGAGCATTTTGTTATTAATATATTTAAATAATAAGTGCTTTATTTACATTGGTCCTTAAATTTTACCAAGTTTTTGTACATAATCACTTGTATTTTCGTTGACCTTAAGTAAAAAAACCCAGGATTTTATTGTTAATTATTTATTTTTATAAGTTCATAATATGTGGGATTATTTTTTCTAATATATGTAAGTATCTGTTAAATATATGATGATAGTGACAATAATATATAATAACATATAAAATAATATACATATATATAATATAGTTAGAAGGGAAACATAACTGGACCTGGAGTTACTATTCTTATATAGAAAAATAGAACTGACATCTGCGTTTTCTTCAAGAATATATATAAGTTGGGCTACGGATGCTTAAGAAAAAAATAAAACCTAGGATGGGAGGGCCATAGGCCAGTCGATACATGACGGTCCTAAAAAAATACAAACCGGCATGTCATGGGTGTACATATCAATAAAGAAAGCCTAGACTGGGCAGCCCACAACCCAGCTGATACTTGTTGGCCCACTGATAATAAATGATACCTGCCAGCTCCCCGATGACTTAGCTTCGTTGTAAATTTATCTCCTAGTGGGTCCCGACTGTCCTCCTCTCCACGTACAGTCCTATCCAGATTCCTCTCGGTTGTTGAGCATGTCCACAATGACAGACAGCGGCGCCGCGGTGAGTGCACAAAGGCGGAGGATGACATCCAGGCCCCGAACGAGAAACGCACCGGTGTCGGGGAAGACGTGCTACAGTAGTGGTAGATTTTGTGCCTAATTTCTAGGGAAAGTACTGGAGTAGCCCAGTGGCCGAGTTCCACTCCCCAACCGCTACTCCGCCCGGATTCGATTCCACCTGATGCAGTGAAAATATCCACAATTTTTTGCCTCTGTCTCTGACATGCCCATTGTCATCTACGCATACCACCTCCAACACTTGCCAAAACTTCGTCCCTCGGTTTTTGTCATTCACACACTCAACATTGTGTGGGCATTTTGAAAATAGCATATCTTTTTGACTGTGCATCATATAAAGATGTGGTATGCATGAATGTTGATTAGCATTATGTTAAATGGCTGGTAGTTTCATTTTTTACCATGAATAAAACTTCCAACATGATGTTATCCCTGTTTGAAAAGGGCGTTTTAATATAAATGCTCTGCCTCTGAAACTGAAACTTGCACTTTCTTCTCTGAGAATCACATTGTCTGCACTTTTATATGAAACTACATTTTAAAGTGCTAAAAATAGATCTCTAGAATTCATAAAATACTTCATATGCTCAATACTGCAAATCTGAAATTCAAAAGACATTCATATCTAAAAGTACTCTCAAATCTGGAACACAAAACACAATTCACAACCTGCAAATACTGACAACCCTAAGCTCCTCCTCAGACTATTTTGGGGGGGGGGGGAGTCCCCCCTATTCATCGATGGCATACAGCCGCCCCGTGGGATGAGGTGAATGGCGAGGGAGAGGATGGCGGGGAAGCATCATTGCGCCAAGTGTTTTTCTCCTCTTGTAGTTGGGTTCGGTCGACGAAGACTCCACCGGCTCGCTCTGCCACCGCACCCTCACAAACGGCACCGTGTAGATGCTCGATCCTTCAATCTCGGGTGGATGCTCCATCTTGGATCGATACTCCCACCACCGCAGCCTCACGATCAGATTCGGTGAATCTGTTTGCTCTATGGCCCAGAGGAGCATCTCTATGTACTCCCGCGCGACTCCCTCCCGGTGTATCGCCTCCTTTTCGCTCTTTTCTAGATATTTGGCCATCGCTGTCGCCGCCGCCGCTAATTGCTTCGGGTTGTCAAACCAAAATTGTATCTCCAACATCCTAGCTAGCTTCACAGGGTCGCTGCCTGTGAGCCGCACGCATCGGTTGTACTCTTCCATAGATCTACTTCTCCACAGCATATTCACTCGTCGGCGGTGATTTTTGAGTGGAAGAGGAGAGGAGCGGCGCTGGTTTTTGATTATAACGGGAGAGGAGCGGCGGTGGTTTTGAAATGGAAGAGGAGAGGAGCGGCGCTAGTTTTGGATTGGAACGGGAGAGGAGCGGCGGTGGTTTTGAAATGGAAGAAGAGAGAAGCGGCGCTGGTTTTGGATTGGAACAAGAGAGGAGCGGTGGTGGTTTTGAAATGGAATAGGAGAGGAGCGGCGTTGGTCTTGGAAGTATTTTTTTTGTTTTGCGTATTTTGGGTCAAAGTTTGACCACGTACTATAATTGACAAGAAAAATGTGAATGCATGTCATAAAAAATTGTATCGTTTGGTTCGTATCTGAATGTACTTTCAAATTATATTATTTTTGCAACGTATAACATATATTTTATTTGTCAAAATCATGGTCAAATATGACCCAGAATACAAGGGAGACTAGTTAATGTGGGGTCGCTTTCTTAATTGAAGGGTAAATTGATTTTGATTTTGATACAGTCACAGCGCGCCGGCCCTCTCGTCCAATCCTAAATCGCTGCCGCACGCTCCTCTCCCTCTTCTACATTGGAAAACCACCCCCTCTCCTCTCCATCATCTCCATTCCAAAACCACCGTCTCGCCTCTCCCTCTTCTCCATTGCAAAACCACCCCCTCTCCTCTCCATCTTCTCCATCGCAAAACCACTGTCTCGCCTCTCCCTCTTCTCCATTGCAAGACCACCGTATCTCCTCCCATCTTCCAAAGCTAGCACCGGACCTCGTAGAAGGACATCTATGGAGAGGATGCAACAGCGAATCGGGCAGAACGCCGGTGGCGACTAAGCGAAGTTAGCCAGGTTGAAGGAGATCCTTACTTGGTTTGACAACGAGTGGGAGATTTCGAGGACGGTGAGGGCCATGTGGCAATGTATGCGAAAGAGCGAGACAACGGCGATGAGGGCGGTGATGTACTTCCCAGCGGCAGTCATGCCGCAATCCTTCGAGTTCATCAAGTACCTCCTCTGGGCGATGGAGCAGACAGATTCACCCGAGGCGAAAGTCAGGCGGAGGTGGTGGGCGTACAGGTTGAAGGTCGAGCATCCAGAGGATAATGAATCGATCGAGTACGGTGTGCCGTTCGTGAGGGTGCAGTGCCAGCCGGAGCCACAGGAGTATTCGTTCTCCCACCGCAAGAGGAGGTCGGATGGCGCGACGTCGCTTCCCCTCCGTTCTCCACAGTTCCCTCGCTGCTCGCCTCGTTTCAACGGCGGCAGTAGAGTTCAAGGTAAGCTTCGCACTGACCTAATCTTCCATCTGCTCATGCTTACAATCAGTGTGATGGCTAATGAAAATCATACCGGTAAGTACTGGATAGTACTCCGAGTACTACGCCAATCACCCTAAAATAGCTCTGGACCAAAAACAAAATTGTGACACTATGTACAAATAAAGAAAAATCGATTGGTGCTTCTTTCAGAAAAGAGTACTCCCTAGAAAAGTGCCAATATAAGCTACTAGTATTTGATTAGAGGATTTGCTGCCGAGAAAGATCCGTCCACAGAGAGCGCCACCCATCCCACTGGTGGTGGATACCAATGCTTAGATGGAGCATGGTTGGTGTCGGTAATTTTTACTTGGCACCTCGCACTCTGTATATATGTCGGTTCCATCCGTACATTTGTGCAGTTCCACCAAAATGCAGCTGAATAACCCTGTTTGCACAGATAATGAAAAAGCGTGATTACATTATAGTGGCACTAGCTGATGAAACATACACTAATAAATATAGAAGAAACTTCATATTCTTAATGGGAAAATATTGCGATAGTATCACAGTATGCCATGCTGTGAGGGCGAGATGGGCCCTACGACGCCTCATATGGTATGCCTTATACTCGAAATCGACCCAATTCTCCCCGATACACCTTCTGCCAGTGATGAACATCAGTGTACAGCGGTAGTACAAGGAGGGGCCTTGAGACATTCCAATCTCTATTTTTGTGCAGATCAACTAAAATTAAGCACCCCAGTTTGCAGAAACACTTAAACATTAACAATGGGACTAGTTGATGAAACATATACTAACAAAGAGAAGCACTTTCTTTATCTACATTGGAAATGAAATGATAGAGAGGACACTAGCTCTATTTTAACTGTATTATTACTTCATTTTATCAGTGGCACTAGGGTCGAGGAGGTGGCAAGCGAGGTGTACCGTGCGTTGCAAGGACGGAGGTCGGGGATGCTTAGATCGGGATGCTGAAGCTGGGTCTTTCAGTCCCTATCTCCCCCCTGATGTTTCTGTGGTAGCTTTTGGGTTGTAATCCAAACTTGGTCGTGCTGGGGCTACGTCCCCTACCTGATTAGCTTATGTGGCGAACTTGTCTCCTGCTAGTACTTAGTCTGTTCTAGTAGTAGTTGCATAACTGCCCATTTACACTGAGATGTTGTCGGATAATGGTTCTCTATGGTTGGGTTTCTTTAATGAAATCAGAGGAAACCCCCTTTTTTGATGTAAAAAATCAGTGGCACTAGCGATGCCAAAACATTGCCTCAAATTAATAGTGCCACTAGATTAAGGTGCAAAATAATAACATTACTGCTTTATCATGGCAGTGCCAAAACAGTAGCACAAGAGCAGAGTCAACATGCAGGATCTTTGGCAAACGGTCAAACCAAAAAGGAACATACCTCGTGATGGGAACCATATCTGCAGTCAACGCCATCATAGAAGGGATGACACCAGTCACCAACATGGATGATTCAATTAATGGGACCTTTTTGTGCGGTTCACCTAAAATGAAGCAATGTTTGCATCATGCAGTTAGCAAGTACTTGGTCCCATGAGCTAGCAGCTTCTTCTTCATTAGTTGCAATAAAATTGAGCAACATCAAGGTTGGTCGTGAAGCTCGTGGAATGTTCAACTATAATTTGGATATCATTTTGTGCAGTTCAACTAAGAGCAAGCGTGAAATGTATATCTCTGTTTCCACAAAAAGGTGGAAAGGAGGGTGACTAACAAGTGATGAAACATACATCAAATGAAAAGAAGCATGTTCCTTATCTGAATGGCGATCCTACAAGGACACTAGCAATTTCTAAAGCAGCAAAATTGCTAGATATTAGTGTGGGCATTAGGATTAACTATGACAACTGTTAAATACGACATTACTTTAATGGTGCTATTGCTTCATTTTACCAGCAACATTACATTAACAGCTGCTAAAGAGTTGGTATTTGGGCCCGGGAGAGTAGGCAGACCAGGATAGTTGTATTTCTAACGAAAAGGAGTAGCTTATCTTAATGGAAATTTAGCAGGACATGAAAAACAGTGCCATTGATTCATATTACTTGAGGCATTACATTGAAAACAACATTGGTTAACCGTGTCCTTACTTTAACAGTGGGACTGCTACATTCTACCAGTGGCATTACATAAGAGGGGCTCGGGACAACAAACATCCAAACAGGATATCTGGGTTGGTCCCATTTTTGTTCGGTATAGCCACCTTATACTGTGTGAGGCTAGCAAATCTAGTGCTGGACATACTCTGTTGACTTGTCCCCAGTCCCCACTTTCTTTCCTTTTTCAACCAATAGATCGGTTTATATCGAGTTTGCACTGCGTTTTCCTTTATTTCCCTATTAGACCAAGAGACCAGTTGGATAGCCAGTCTCTGCTACTTTTCGTCCCCATTATTTCCTCTTTCGACCAAGTCCTAGATTCAGGTAACAAATCTTCGCCCCACCCCACCCCTTTCTTCCCTGTTTGAACCAAGTAGTACTAGATTCGTCTGCATGTAGTACTACTAGATTCGACTGCATGAAGCAGTTTTACCTCTGAAGTCTGAACAGTAAAAATTTAGGTGGCTTTCTAACAGCCGATCGATCCTATGTATGAGGGGCCCCGAGAAATAGTAAAAGATACAAATGCAGCGACGTGAGGAGTTGGGGCAGTAGAGCAAGGCCGGTTTCGAAGGAAGTTATACCTGAGGGTCACCGGGATGTCGCTAGGTGGGCGGCGGCAGGCCGGATCTGCCCACACTACGACAGCGAGGAACAAGGGGTCGGAGGCCCTCCTTAGCCGGCGCTGCATGGGAGACAACGTCAAGGCACACTGATCGGGACACGCTGGCAGTGGGTAAGAGCCATCGCCGAGGACGACTGCGTGAACGTTGAACCTTCTCACCTTCCCCGACAGAGGGGATCCGCCCAGATCTGTGACCAACAGTGAGCAGAGAGAGTGTGGCCACCGCTGTCGTGTTTAGATCTCGAGAGGACGAGAGAGTCTGAAGAGAGCAACACTAGCAAGCAAGCGCAGAGGCTCCTACCTATATAGTGTAGTAGTTTTCTTTTTTGTACCGGAGCCAGTTTGACCTCGTCAATGACTGTCGAGAAGTCTTCATGCACGTGCCCCGGAGGCGCAGTTGCCGTCATTTTGATCTGAAGCACCGGATTAACATATAACACGTAAAAATGCCACATGACAAGAAACCATAACTCCCCAAGGAGAAAACATGAATCCCAGCGGACAAACTAGACGAGGATCAAAGCTCAAATTAAAAAGAGAAACTCGTAGAAAAGGGGTCAATTGATAGATGTCCTAATTTACATAGTCGGCTTGACCTAGATGGCAGCCGAGTGCATGTGCCTCCAATGACCAGCGCCTTGGAGGAACGCAGTTGTCGCTATTTAACCCTCGCAATGATCTAAAGCACATGACAACTATTATTGCGAGATGACAAGAAAACTTTTTTTAGATTTCTCATCAGAACTACAGCCCTATACAACACAACCTGCACGAAATGATCTCCCGTGTCGTGCAGGGATCGTCCAGGCACCGACGTGTGTACAACACTGCCCCAGTAATACCGCTCGTCTCTCTCTCTTCTATTAACTCAGCTGACTTGCGGGGACGGGGGGAGTGCCTATGGTCGGTTCTCAATTACGGTCCCACATGTGGGTGCAAACGCAATATGACGCGCGTTCCATTCGGTGAGCGGCATGCTAGACCGACCGACCGTCTAGGCTGCAACACGAACGCGACGAGCATGCTGTATACATGTATACCATCGTTTTCTTTAGGCTTTGCTCCATGGCGCAATCCATGGATACAAAATTATATTTAAAAGTCGAGGGCAGGAATTTTCCCGCGCGGTAGGCGGGCAGTTCCACCTAGTCGGTTTGACAAAGAGGCGAGAAGATGAGGGAGTAGACTGCTGCAAACATAGGGCTGTGTGATTTGACGGCTCGTTACTGCTGGACAGGTGGGGCCCTATGATTTGACTTGCCATTATCATTATTACTGAGGCGCTACAACCAGGGTGAGTGAAAGGATCGAGAAGAGGTGTCTAGAGGGGGGTGAATAGACTCTTAGCAAGAAAAGTTGCAGTTTTTAAATTCTTTAAGTTGAAGTGGAGTTTTAGCATAAGTTCAAACATTCACAATACATATCAAGCAAGCATGACAAGAGTATATGAGCAGCGGAAAGTAAATCATGCACGTTGCAAGAATGTAAAGGGATGGGATTGAAGTGTGCAAACGCAATTGGAGACACGAAGATTTTTATCCATGGTTCCGATAGGTGGTGCTATCGTACATCCACGTTGATGGAGACTTCAACCCACGAAGGATAACGGTTGCGCGAGTCCACGGAGGGCTCCACCCACGAAGGGTCCACGAAGAAGCAACCTTGTCTATCCCACCATGGCCATCGCCCACGAAGGACTTGCCTCACTAGGGTAGATCTTCATGAAGTAGGCGATCTCCTTGCCCGTACAAACTCCTTGGTTCAACTCCACAATCTTGACGGAGGCTCCCAAGTGACACCTAACCAATCTAGAAGACACCACTCTCCAAGAGGTAATAGATGGTGTGTTGATGATGAACTCCTTGCTCTTGTGATTCAAATGATAGTCTCCCCAACACTCAACTCACTCTCATAGGATTGGACTTGGTGGAAATATGATTTGAGTGGAAAGAAACTTGGGGAAGGCTAGAGATCAAGATTCATATGGTTGGATTGGAATATCTTGGTCTCAACACATGAGTAGGTGGCTCTCTCTTAGAAAATGGGTAATGGAAATGTAGGCACGTTCTGATGGCTGTCTCTCCGAATGAAGAGTGGGTGGAGGGGTATATATAGCCCACACACAAAATCTAACCTTTACACACAAATCACCAAACTTGGTGGGACCGAATCAGAAAACTCGGTCAGACCGATTTAGTTCAAAATGTGAACGTTAGGATTTTCGGTGGGACCGACAAGATCAACTCGGTGGGACCGATGTGCTAGGGTTAGGGTAAAGCCTCATCTCGGTTTGACCGATTACACAAACTCGGTGGGACTGATTTGGGTAATAAGCAAAACAGGGAGTTGGCCAAGCAAACTCGGTGGGACCGATTTCATATTTCGGTGAGACCAAAATTAATGCAATAGGCAACAGAGAGTTTGCAAGCCCATCTCGGTGAGACCGAAAAGACTAGGGTTTCTGGCAGTGGCTATGTCAAGTGAACTCGGTGGCGCCGGATAGAAAGTTTTGGTGGGGCCGAGTTTGACTTTTGGTTTGGAACATATGTGGATGTGAGAAAGTGGTTGCGGGCTTTGGAGCATATCACTAAGCACATTGAGCAATGATACGTCTCCAACGTATCTATAATTTTTGATTGCTCCATGCTATATTATATTCTGTTTTGGACATTATTGGGCTTTATTATACACTTTTATATTATTTTTGGGACTAACCTATTAACCGAAGGCCCAGCCCAGAATTGTTGTTTTTGCCTATTTCAGAGTTTCGCAGAAAAAGAATATCAAACGGAGTCCAAACGGAATGAAACCTCCGGGAACGTGATTTTCGGAATGAACGCGATCCACAGGACTTGGACCCTACGTCAAGACATCAACCAGGAAGCCACGAGGTAGGGGGGCGCGCCTACCCCCTGGGCACACCCTCCACCCTCGTAGGGCCCCTATTGCTCCACCGACGTACTTCTTCCTCCTATATATACCTACGTACCCCCAAACTACCAGATACGGAGCCAAAAACCTAATTCCACCACCACAACCTTCTGTACCCGTGAGATCCCATTTTGGGGCCTGTTCCGGAGCTCCACCGGAGGGGGCATCGATCACGGAGGGCTTCTACATCAACACCATAGCCTCTCCGATGATGTGTGAGTAGTTTACCTCAGACCTTCGGGTCCATAGTTATTAGCTAGATGACTTCTCTCTTTTTGGATCTCAATACAATGTTCTCCCCCTCTCTTGTGGAGATCTATTCGATGTAATCTTCTGTTGCGGTGTGTTTGTTGAGACCGATGAATTGTGGGTTTATGATCAAGTTTATCTATGAACAATATTTGAATCTTCTCTGAATTCTTTTATGTATGATTGGTTATCTTTGCAAGTCTCTTCGAATTATCAGTTTGGTTTGGCCTACTAGATTGATCTTTCTTGCAATGGGAGAAGTGCTTAGCTTTGGGTTCAATCTTGTGGTGTCCTTTCCCAGTGACAGTAGGGGCAGCAAGGCACATATAGTATTGTTGCCACCGAGGATAACAAGATGGGGTTTATATCATATTGCATGAGTTTATCCCTCTACATCATGTCATCTTGCTTAAAGCGTTACTCTGCTCTTATGAACTTAATATTCTAGATGCATGCTGGATAGCGGTCCATGGTGGAGTAATAGTAGTAGATGCAGGCAGGAGTCGGTCTACTTGTCTCGGACGCGATGCCTATATACATGATCATACCTAGATATTCTCACAACTATGCTCAATTTTGTCAATTGCTCAACAGTAATTTGTTCACCCACCGTAAAATACTTATGCTCTTGAGAGAAGCCACTAGTGAAGCCTATGGCCCCCGGGTCTATTTTCCATAATATTAATCTTCCAACAACAAGCTATTTCCATTGCCGTTTTTATTTTACTTTCTTTACTTTGCATCTTTATCAGAAAAATACCAAAAATATTATCTTATCATATCTATCAGATCTCACTCTCGTAAGTGATCGTGTAGGGATTGACAACCCCTTATCGCGTTGGTTGCGAGGATTTATTTGTTTGTGTAGGTGCGAGGGACTCGTGCGTGGCCTCCTACTGGATTGATACCTTGGTTCTCAAAAACTGAGGGAAATACTTACGCTACTTTGCTGCATCACCCTTTCCTCTTCAAGGGTAAGCCAACGCAGTGCTCAAGAGGTAGCAAGAAGGATTTCTGGCGCCGTTGCCAGGGAGGCTTACGCGAGGTCAAGTCAAGATTTGGACTCCCGACAATGAGCCATTTCCGGCGTCGTTGCCGTGGAGGCTTACGCAAGGTCAAGTCAAGATTTGGGCTCCCAACAACGAGCCATTTCTGGCGCCGTTGCCGGGGAGTCTACGCAAAAGTCAATATACCAAGTACCCATCACAAACCCTTATCTCCCGCATTACATTATTTGCCATTTGCCTCTCGTTTTCCTCTCCCCCACTTCACCCTTGCCGTTTTATTTACCCTCTCTTTTCCGTTCGCCTCTTTTTGTTCGCTTCTTGTTTGCTTGTGTGTTGGATTGCTTGCTTGTCACGATGGCTCAAGATAATACCAAATCATGTGACTTTACCAATACCAACAATAATGATTTCCTTAGTACTCCGATTGCTCTTCTTACCGATACTGAATCTTGTGAAATCAATGCTGCTTTGTTGAATCTTCTCATGAAAGATCAATTCACCGGCCTTCCTAGTGAAGATGTCGCTACTCATCTAAATAGCTTCGTTGATTTGTGTGATATGCAAAATAAGAAAGATGTGGACAATGACATTGTTAAATTGAAGCTATTTCCTTTTTCGCTTAGAGATCGTGCTAAAGCTTGGTTTTCGTCTTTGCCTAAAAATAGTATTGATTCATGGAATAAGTGCAAAGATGTTTTTATCTCTAAGTATTTTCCTCCCGCTAAGATCATCTCTCTTAGAAACGATATTATGAATTTTAAACAACTTGATCATGAGCATGTTGCACAAGCTTGGGAGAGGATGAAATTAATGATACGTAATTGCCCTACGCATGGTTTGAATTTGTGGATGATTATACAAAAAATTTATGCCGGATTGAATTTCGCTTCTAGAAATCTTTTAGATTCGGCCGCGGGAGGCACTTTTATGGAAATCACTTTAGGAGAAGCTACTAAACTCCTAGATAATATTATGGTTAATTATTCTCAATGGCACACTGAAAGATCTACTAATAAAAAAGTGCATGCGATAGAAGAAATTAATATTTTGAGTGGGAAGATGGATGAACTTATGAAATTATTTGCTACTAAGAGTGTTTCTTCTGATCCTAATGATATGCCTTTGTCTACTTTGATTGAGAATAATAATGAACCTATGGATGTGAATTTTGTTGGTAGGAATAATTTTGGTAACAACGCGTATAGAGGAAACTTTAATCCTAGGCCTTATCCTAGTAATTCCTCTAATAATTATGGTAATTCATACAACAATTCTTATGGAAACTTTAATAAGATGCCTTATGAATTTGAGACTAGTGTTAAGGAATTTATGAATTCGCAAAAGAATTTCAATGCTTTGCTTGAAGAAAAATTGCTTAAAGTTGATGAATTGGCTAGGAACGTCGATAGAATTTCTCTTGATGTTGATTCTTTAAAACTTAGATCTATTCCTCCTAAGCATGATATCAATGAGTCTCTCAAAGCCATGAGAATTTGCATTGATGAGTGCAAAGAAAGAACCGCTAGGATGCGTGCTAAGAAAGATTGCTTTGTGAAAGCGTGTTCTTCCAATTTCTATGAAAATAAAGATGAAGATCTAAAAGTTATTGATGTGTCCCCTATTAAATATTTATTTTGCAATATGAATCTTGAAAATGATGGGACTGATTATGATCCACCTTTACCTAGAAGGCGTTCCAGAAATTCGGAGTTTTTAGATCTTGATGCTAAAATTGATAAAAGCGGGATTGAAGACATCAAAACATTAGATATTAATGAACCCACTATTTTGGATTTCAAGGAATTTAATTATGATAATTGCTCTTTGATAGATCGTATTTCCTTGTTGCAATCCGTGCTAAATTCTCCTCATGCTTATAGCCAACATAAAGCTTTTACTAAACATATCGTTGATGCTTTGATGCAATCTTATGAAGAAAAACTTGAGTTGGAAGTTTTTATCCCTAGAAAAATTTATGATGAGTGGGAACCTACTATTAAAATTAAAATTAAATATCATGAGTGCTATGCTTTATGAGACTTGGGTGCTAGTGTTTCCACGATTCCAAAGACTTTGTGCGATTTATTAGGTTTCCGTGATTTTGATGATTGCTCTCTAAACTTGCACCTTGCGGATGCCACTATTAAGAAACCTATGGGAAGAATTAATGATGTTCTTATTGTTGCAAATAGGAACTATGTGCCCGTAGACTTTATTGTTCTTGACATAGATTGCAATCCTTCATGTCCTATTATTCTTGGTTGACCTTTCCTTAGAACGATTGGTGCAATTATTGATATGAAGGAAGAAAATATTAGATTCCAATTTCCATTAAAGAAAGACATGGAACACTTCCCTAGAAAGAAAATAAAATTACCTTATGAATCTATTATGAGAGCCACTTATGGATTTCCTACCAAAGATGGCAATACCTAGATCTATCCTTTCTTTTATGCCTAGCTAGGGGCGTTAAACAATAGCGCTTGTTGGGAGGCAACCCAATTTTATTTTTAGTTTTTTCCTTTTTGCTTCTGTTTAGGAATAAATATTTGTTCTAGCCTCTGGTTAGATGTGTTTTTATTTTTTAATTAGTGTTTGTGCCAAGTTAAACCTATATGAACTTCTTGGATGATAGTTATTTGATATTGCAGAAAATTCGAGAAACTTTATGTTCACAAAAACAATTGTTAAAAAATCATCAGAACGTGATAAAATATTGATTCTAATTGCTTCTGATCAATAAACAAATTGCATAGGTCTTCCTATTTTGGCTGAAGTTTTGGAGTTCCAGAAGTTTGCGTTAGTTACAGATTACTACAGACTGTTCTGTTTTTGACAGATTCTGTTTTTCGTGTGTTGTTTGCTTATTTTGATGAATCTATGGCTAGTAAAATAGTTTATAAACCATAGAGAAGTTGGAATACAGTAGGTTTAACACCAATATAAATAAAGAATTAGTTCATTACAGTACCTTGAAGTGGTCTTTTGTTTTGTTTCGCTAACGGAGTTGACGAGATTTTCTGCTAAGTTTTGTGTTGTGAAGTTTTCAAGTTTTGGGTGAAAGATTTGATGGATTATGGAACAAGGAGTGGCAAGAGCCTAAGATTGGGGATTCCCATGGCACCCCCGAGATAATCTAAGTACACCTAAAAGCCAAAGCTTGGGGATGCCCCGGAAGGCATCCCCTCTTTCGTCTACTTCCATCGGTAACTTTACTTGGAGCTATATTTTTATTCACCACATGATATGTGTTTTGCTTGGAGCGTCTTGTATGATTTGAGTCTTTGCTTTTTAGTTTACCACAATCATCTTTTCTGTACACACCTTTTGAGAGAGACACACATGATCGGAAATTATTAGAATACTCTATGTGCTTCACTTATATCTTTTGAGTTATATAGTTTTTGCTCTAGTACTTCACTTATATCTTTTAGAGCACGGTGGAGGATTTGTTTTATAGAAACTATTATTCTCTCATGCTTCACTTAGATTATTTTGAGAGTCTTAAACAGCATGGTAATTTGCTTAAATAATCCTAATAGGCTAGGTATTCAAGATTAGTAAAAACTTTCTTATGAGTGTGTTGAATACTAAGAGAAGTTTGATACTTGATGATTGTTTTGAGACATGGAGGTAGTGATATCAAAGTTGTGCTAGTTGAGTAGTTGTGAATTTGAGAAATACTTGTGTTGAAGTTTGCAAGTCCTGTAGCATGCACGTATGGTAAACGTTATGTAACAAATTTGAAACATGAGGTGTACTTTGAGTGTCCTCCTTATGAGTGGTGGTCGGGGACGAGCGATGGTCTTTTCCTACCAATCTATCCCCCTAGGAGCATGCTTGTAGTGCTTTGTTTTTGATGACTTGTAGATTTTTGCAATAAGTATGTGAGTTCTTTATGACTAATGTTGAGTCCATGGATTATACGCACTCTCACCTTTCCATCATTGCTAGCCTCTTCGGTACCGTGCATTGCCCTTTCTCACATTGAGAGTTGGTGCAAACTTCGCCGGTGCATCCAAACCCCGTGATATGATACGCTCTTTCACACATAAACCTCCTTATATCTTCCTCAAAACAGCCACCATACCTACCTATTATGGCATTTCCATAGCCATTCCGAGATATATTGCCATGCAACTTTCCACCTTCCCATTTATCATGACACGTTCATCATTGTCATATTGCTTTGCATGATCATGTAGTTGACATCGTATTTGTGGCAAAGCCACCATTCATAATTTTCATACATGTCACTCTTGGTTCATTGCATATCCCGATACACCGTCGGAGGCATTCATATAGGGTCATACTTTGTTCTAGTATCGAGTTGTAATCATTGAGTTGTAAATAAATAGAAGTGTGATGATCATCATTTTCTAGAGCATTGTCCCAAGTGAGGGAAAAAATAGAAAGGCCATAAAAAAAGAAGAAGGCCCAAAAAAATGAGAGAAAAATAGAGAAGGGACAATGTTACTATTCTTTTACCACACTTGTGCTTCAAAGTAGCACCATAATCTTCATGATAGAGAGTCTCTTGTTTTGTCACTTTCATATACTAGTGGGAACTTTTCATTATAGAACTTGGCTTGTATATTCCAACAATGGGCCTCCTCAAGTGCCCTAGGTCTTCGTGAGCAAGCAAGTTGGATGCACACCCACTTAGTTTCTTTTGTTGAGCTTTCATATATTTATAGCTCTAGTGCATCCGTTGCATGCTAATCCATACTCCTTGCATTAACATCAATCGATGGGCATCTCCATAGCTCATTGATTAGCCTCGTTGATGTGAGACTTTCTCCTTTTGTGTCTTCTCCACATAACCCAAATCATTATATTCTATTCCACCCATAGTGCTATATCCATGGCTCACGCTCATGTATTGCGTGAAGGTTGAAAAAGTTTGAGATTACTAAAGTATGAAACAATTGCTTGGCTTGTCATCGGGGTTGTGCATGATGAGAGCATTATCGTGTGACGAAAATGGAGCATGACTAAACTATATGATTTTGTAGGGATGAACTTTCTTTGGCCATGTTATTTTGAGAGGACATAATTGCTTAGTTAGTATGCTTGAAGTATTATTATTTTTATGTCAATATTGAACTTTTATCTTGAATCTTTCGGATCTGAATATTCATACCACAATTAAGAAGAATTACATTGAAATTATGCCAAGTAGCATTCCGCATCAAAAAATCTGTTTTTATCATTTACCTACTCGAGGACGAGCAGGAATTAAGCTTGGGGATGCTTGATACGTCTCCAACGTATCTATAGTTTTTGATTGCTCCATGCTATATTATATTCTGTTTTGGACATTATTGGGCTTTATTATACACTTTTATATTATTTTTGGGACTAACCTATTAACCGGAGGCCCAGCCCAGAATTGCTGTTTTTTTGCCTATTTCAGAGTTTCGCAGAAAAAGAATATCAAACGGAGTCCAAACGGAATGAAACCTTCGGGAACGTGATTTTAGGAACGAACGTGGTCCAGAGGACTTGGACCCTACGTCAAGACATCAACCAGGAAGCCACGAGGTAGGGGGGCGCGCCTACCCCCTGGGCGCACCCTCCACCCTCGTGGGCCCCCTGTTGCTCCACCGACGTACTTCTTCCTCCTATATATACCTACGTACCCCCAAACTACCAGATATTGAGCCAAAAACCTAATTCCACCACCGCAACCTTCTGTACCCGTGAGATCCCATCTTGGGGCCAGTTCCGGAGCTCCGCCGGAGGGGGCATCGATCACGGAGGGCTTCTACATCAACACCACAGCCTCTCCGATGATGTGTGAGTAGTTTACCTCAGACCTTCGGGTCCATAGTTATTAGCTAGATGGCTTCTTCTCTCTTTTTGGATCTCAATACAATGTTCTCCCCCTCTCTTGTGGAGATCTATTCGATGTAATCTTCTTTTGCGGTGTGTTTGTTGAGACCGATGAATTGTGGGTTTATGATCAAGTTTATCTATGAACAATATTTGAATCTTCTCTGAATTCTTTTATGTATGATTGGTTATCTTTGCAAATATCTTCGAATTATCAGTTTGGTTTGGCCTACTAGATTGATCTTTCTTGCAATGGGAGAAGTGCTTAGCTTTGGGTTCAATCTTGCGGTGTCCTTTCCCAGTGACAGTAGGGGCAGCAAGGCACGTATAGTATTGTTGCCATCGAGGATAACAAGATGGGGTTTATATCATATTGCATGAGTTTATCCCTCTACATCATGTCATCTTGCTTAAAGCGTTACTCTGTTCTTATGAACTTAATACTCTAGATGCATGCTGGATAGCGGTCGATGTGTGGAGTAATAGTAGTAGATGGAGGTAGGAGTGGGTCTACTTGTCTCGGACGTGATGCCTATATACATGATCATACCTAGATATTCTCATAACTATGCTCAATTCTGTCAATTGCTCAACAGTAATTTGTTCACCCACCCTAAAATACTTATGCTCTTGAGAGAAGCCACTAGTGAAGCCTATGGCCCCCGGGTCTATTTTCCATAATATTAATCTCCCAACAACAAGCTATTTCCATTGCCGTTTTTATTTTACTTTCTTTACTTTGCATCTTTATCATAAAAATACCAAAAATATTATCTTATCATATCTATCAGATCTCACTCTCGTAAGTGACCGAGTAGGGATTGACAACCCCTAATCGCATTGGTTGCGAGGATTTATTTGTTTGTGTAGGTGCGAGGGACTCGTGCGTGGCCTCCTACTGGATTGATACCTTGGTTCTCAAAAACTGAGGGAAATACTTACGCTACTTTGCTGCATCACCCTTTCCTCTTCAAGGGAAAACCAACGCAGTGCTCAAGAGGTAGCAAGCAAGCAAGCCATTAAGCAACACCTCATCCCCTCTTAATAGTATTGGCTTTCCTATGGACTCAATGTGATCTTGGATCACTAAAATGAAAAATGTAGAGTCCTGAGCTTTGAGCTTGAGCCAATCCTTTGTCCTTATCATCTTGAAGGGGTTCCACCTCCTCTTGTCCATGCCACTCCACTGTTGGACTTATCTGAAATATACTAGATGAAAGTATTAGTCCAACAAGAGATATGTTGACATTAATTACCAAAATCACCCAGGGAGCACTTGCGCTTTCAGTGAGTCTCGCCTAATCCCCTCCATGGTATAAAGGTGCCATGCCAACATCAGATAGCCTAACGCACCTGGACAGAGGAAGTAGTTTCATGCATGCGAAGTACTATAGGCAAAAAATGCTCATTTATAGCCGTCTAAAATCTCCAAGGGCGCGACTGCACGAGCGAGGCGACGGTCGTGGTAGGCGCGACCATGATACGGGCTACTGACAGGCCTTGGATCTGAGATCGAAAGGTCGCATGCTAAGTTGCTGAAAATTTGTAGAATAACCCTCCAGGAAAGGATATTCACCCATAGGTCTAGGATCACGCCATGCAACCGTTCGATCTCAGGTCCAAGGGCTCTCGGAAGCCCGTATCGTGGGAGCATGGAAAGCTTCGTATCACCTGTAACTTTCCCAATGCTTGACATGCAAACACGCAGATGCATGAAGCCATTTAATTGGGCGTCTAGTAGACATGACATCGAATTGAGCCCCCATAGTACTGTGCATGAAGCCATTTGTCCACCGGGCAAGCCACTACCCTGCCGTTCGCATGCCTCACTCAACATTTTTACAATTGGAAAACCGCTAGCAGTTCGCTCCTACTCATCCCCGACCGTCCTTTAACATTACAGTAGTTCGCTCCTAGTCGTCCCATCCTTTCACATTACAGCAGTTCCACTAATCCTAACCCTCTTCCCAAATCCATGGCGTTCCAAATCTCCATGATCGGCAGTGAGTACAAGGTTAGAACCATCACCGGCGATGAGTTCGACGTCATCTACACCCGTTCTTCCGCGACGGTGATAGGATGCCTTGCTCGCTTCAGACGCATGTTCGAAAAGTCAAATGGTGATGAGTGGGTCGCTGGGCTAGATGTTGAGTACACCATAGTCCTGGGAAAAGAGAAGAATCTAAAGGAGGAAGAGATGAAGAAGCCCACCGTGATCTAGGTTTGCGTGCATAACTTGTGCTTGGTCTACCACATATGTCATGCCGGCATTGAGTGCGAGGAATTTAAGAACTTCCTCGCGGGCGGCAAAGTCAAATTCGTTACTATAGACTTTATGAACGACAGAAGAGTCCTGCATCGGATAGGCCTCGTTGTAGGCCAGCCCTTCGACCTCCAGAAGAATGGGCTAGTGTCCTCCCGTCAGCCTTCAATGCTGACCCTGGCAGGAGCCATGGTTGATCCTTCGTACAGTAAACTGACGAAACCTCTGCCCAAGTTCATCTTGCATGGCAGTGGAATGTACTAGATAGAGATCGCATCCAGTATGCTGCAATGGATGCCTACCTTTGTTTCAATATCTACAAGGGTTGGATGAAGAGCGAGAGCCAAGTGTGCGGTTCAAGCAAAGAAGTATCGACCAAGAGGAAGAGGGATAAGGACGAAGTCGAGCACGTGGACGGGGAGTCTGAGTAAGGTGGCAGTGTCGTTGCTCATGGTGGTTCTAATGCAGTGTCTACTGGATTAGTCACTTAGTTTAATTTCAGGGTGCTTAGTTTTATTTGAGGGGTGTGTTGTGCTGAGCCCCCAGCAGAACTATGTTATGTTCTTTCTCGTTACTTTAACTCTTCAGTACGTAGATACTGGTATTTGTTACAGTTCACCTTGTAGTTGGTAGTACTACCACTCGTTTCTTCACATTATATACATACTATATATGATATGGACAACATCATATTGGCTATACTATAACCATGCTCTAAGCATGGCACATACGCAAAACACTTAAATGAGATAAGTAATTTAAAAAAATGAGAGAAGTTTACCCAAAGCATGAAGGAGTTTAGTTGTCAAATAATTAAATACGTATGCTAATTTCTTTAATGGACTTTAGCACCCCATGTAAGCACGTACTAGCTTTTTTAATAGTACAATATGCATAATTTGGCGACGAGCGCTCTCTATATGTACCACCTTTTTTCTTTCATTTTATCTTTTTAGTTTTGCTCCATGGCGCAATCTATCGATACCACTACTACTATACGAAAGTACATCTAAAAGGCTGGAGGGCGGGGCAGTCTCGCTTGTTGGTCGGTTTCACGAGAGGCGAGGGCCTTTGTGATTTGACGGCTCATTACTGCTGGAAGATGGGGCCTTGTGATTTGACTGCTCGTATAAATGTTGCCGACGACTTGAGGAGGAGCAAAGAACCGTGCGATATACTCAAGTTTTCCAATGGAGTACTATTACAATGGAGGAGTGCGAAACACGGCAGCCTAGTGCGATATGGCGATTAAAAATGATCTGATTTGCTAGTCATCGATCCCACAGCGCGCTCATCATTAGCATTGTTCTATTCATGCCTCGGGAGAACATGACACATGCGGAGAAACACCCGAAGCAAAAGAAGGAACACATGAGCAAAATAAGAAGGAAGATTACCCCCCTCCCCAAAAAGAAGGAAGACGCAGACACAAGTCTGGGGCGCTGCTCTCTACTCCATGAAGAGTTAACCGCGGAGTCCTAACTGCTTCTTCATCGCCTCCAAGACCTTCATCTACTTGCTCATCTCCTCCGCAATCTTCTTCATTCTATCCATGACGTGGGATTTCTCAACGTGAGCGTTCATCATCTCTTCCACGGCCGCATTACGTACCTTGACAGCAGCCGAGTGCTCGATGCAGAGCTTCGCCAACTCCTCCTTTTGTTCCATGATGAGGGTGTGCAACATCTTCACCGAGGAACTACTCTTCTCATGCAGCTTCTTCCAGTCGGCGTTCTCCTCCTGCAGTAGGTCGAGCTCGTGGCGGAGCTTCACCTTGTCCTCCTGAAGTTGTAGGATTTCACCGGTCGCCTTCTTACCCGAGGCAATGCTCTCCTTTAGCAGCATCACCAAGCCGGCGGTCAACTCCACCTGCTTATTGAGCTTAGCAGGCATGTCGTCGAGGCTCTCCTTCAGCAGCTCCACCAAGCCATCAATCAACTCCTTCTGCTTATTGAGCTTATCGGGCATGTCGTCGAGGGATAACGACTCCAGCACCGCCAGCTCGGCATGCTCGCCTCCGCGGCTAGGGCGCTCCTGGGAGCCCTCGCCTGCCCGTGAGAGATCTTTCAAGCTTCCCGCAAGGCAGAGATCCCTCTCTTTTTTTCTGCCGCCTTGGTCGCCGCTCCCTTCTTACTAGTAGCTCTCGACCTAGAGCTCTGCACAACCGGCCTTGGCAGGGAAGGATGAACAAGAAAGACTTACGAGGAGGAAACTAGAGTAATTTTCGGCTAGGTAGTTCCCCTTTTTATAACCTAGTACTAGCACTAGTACTAAAACCTGCATAGTGGGAACACGTTCAGGTTTGATAGTACTTTGGAATGTGATGGGAACAAGCTAAAGATTAATTGATGGTTTTGGTTTCGAGGCCCGAAACGGCTCCCGATGAGTTTCCTGGAACACAAATTTCAAGTACTACTGCTCAAATGTGGTCACACAAGTTAGTGATTTAACTGGTCGTACATGTCAGACCAAACCGATGCGTGTCCCTTCGGTGAGACGCGGGTCCGACCGACTATCTATTGGTGCGACCGACCGTAAGTATTACACGATGGAGACTTGTGGTTGTGGCTTCGGGTGATTGTCACGACCAAGCATTGAAAAACTAGTGATAAATCAATTACCATATCTTTCCAAACGACCAGGTATTTTCATAGGAATACAATACATATAGATGGAGTGATTGTCATGGTTGCAAACCGCCATGGCGCCGCAAGTTCATTGCAGCAGCAACTGAGTAGGTCACTACATCGCTGGCGGGAAATGAGGGCAGCTCACCTCGCCTACGATGCATGGCCAGCGCCGCCGCCATAGCTGCTTCCGCGATTTGGCTTCTCCTACCTCCCATTTGAACAGTTCCACCGGCTGCTCATCCCATCCCGCAGGCATGCGCATTCTTTCCTCCGCAGTCGACTCCGTGAATATGATCTCTGCCATTAGCCCCAGCTCGAAATCAACGCGACGCTGCCAGATGCTGACATCCCTCAGCATCTCGCCCCTGAGATTGACTTGCACCTCCGCCTTGTGCTTCGCCAGGCGCAGCTCCTTAGAACTTGTCTCCAATCAATGCAACGCTTCCTCGATCCGATTTGCCCTTGCTGCCCACCACCTGAAACGCAGCCCAGGCATATCCTCCAGCGCCACTGATCTGTGATTCCAGAGAAATGGATCCCCTCTGAAACACATGTGGTTTTCGCTCAAAGGCAGTAGTGCCGCGGGCCGCAACGAGAGGGCAGCCCGCGGGATCCTAGGATCTAAGGGATTATCCATGGCGAGATCCGGTGGGCGAGGCGGGGAGGCGAGCATAGGCACTGGGAGAGCCCTACGAGGCTAAGATAAAGATAGTACTACTCCACTCCATATATATTTCAATACAAAGGCCACAAACAGTAGCCCATGCAAAAATTGATCATGCTGCCTGCGTCCTGGTTTATCGGCCCCCTTTTTATTTTGTGCCAATTTTTGACCAATAATTTAACTAAGAAAATGTTAATGCATGTCACAAAAAAATATATCACTGGAATCGCATTTGAACATAGTTTTCGATGATATTACTTTTTATGACATGCATAAATATTAAGTTACTGAAAAATATGGTAAAAAATTGGCACATAATACGAAGGAGATCAATGGAAGGAGCAACCCATGATTTAACTACTCGCATGCACGTAGTGGAGTAGTAATCTCATTCTTAACTACTTCCTCCCTCAAGTCCACTCAATTTGCATGTGCTGTATTTATTGACCATCAATTAAGTGAATGACTTTACACGCATCAAATTATCACATGTGGTGGATCTTTGTACAAAAATGCGTCCCATCGTGTACCCGCGTGTGCGTGCGAGGGAATGAGTGCATGCGTGCACATCTTCGCTTCGTGCATGTACTGCCAGTGTGCGTGAGAGAGGACAAGTACATTCTTCTAGAACCAGCAGCACGTCACTGTGATCAATTCACACAAGAAGGCCGCGACAACGCCTCCACATGTGCCACGTGGCTTCATGGATGCCCCCCACATCATTTTAATCATAATATATTAACTGAAAAAGGGAGAGACACTGTGTAGCATGACATTGGAATTCTAATTTTACGTGTTTTCCACATACTGGAAGTACTAGTAAGGTACATGTGCATTGCACGCGTGAGATTGGGCAACCAAATTATGAATAAACACCACACTATAGCATGTAAGCTTTGAGTCATATATGCATGATGTAGATGTTTGTTTAATTCTTATAGTTCAACCCGTTCAAAATCAATTAGTTTTTTATAAAAAAGTTAATATATTTTAAGATTCATGGAATTGTTCGTCGTAAGGCATAAAGTAAAAACAAATAATGGCAATTCATCTAGAATTTTTTTTGGGCAATTATGATACAGAAGATTCTAGAACAAAGGAGAAGTGCTTGTGTTTTGAGGTTTGTGCATTATGCTTAAGTTCAACCATGGAGTACTCTAGATTGTACATGTGGCAGAATCTGGTGGAATGTAGATGATATCCAACAGCCGGTAGTGCTCGGATTTGCCATCTCTGCACCGTTAGATTGGCTTCATCAAACGACCATCTTTCAAAGTTATTCTCACACTGTATAGGGGTATAGATATAGATATATTGACTAGTGGCACATCGTCTAAAGCCTTTCTACACGCTAATTTTCTGTACAAATGTGCTCCACCGTGCACCCGCGCGTTTGTATGTGGGAACGAGTGCGTGTGTGCACCTCTTCTATTTCGTACACGTAGTCCGTGTATGTGAGAGATACTGAGATATGGTGAGGGAATACGTGTCAATGCAATTTATGTGAAGGAGAGGCCTATATATACATGTATGTGCATGGGGCTGGGGTGATATACAGGAAGGGAGGGGAGGGGTCAACCGCGCGAGATATCAATAGAGACAGATAGAGGGAAGAGCTCTACGAGCGTAGAAGCACTGGGATATGGGGGTGCTGGAAGATGGTGCGAGGGGTCAAGTGGAGGGAGACTGGGAAGGAGTGCACAAGTGCGAGATCGATATTTAAACAGAGGGGGCGAGAGCGTCACTACTAGGGAAAACCCTAGCAGTAGCGCGGGTATTTTACCTATCAGTAGCGCGGGATGCCGCACTACTGATAAGGCGCTACAGCTAACACGTAGCAGTAGCGCGTGTCATCCAACACTACTGCTATACATGGCTACCAGTAGCGAGCTTTAGTGCAACGCGCTGCTGCTAATATCTGGAGCGCTTTTTAGCAGGAAGCGCTACTGATAAGGGGGCGCTACTGCTAACTTTATTCCCCTCTCTACTGCTAGTTTTATTAGTTTATGTTTTTTTCTGCATATTTGTTTTGTATTTGAACAGGCTTTATACAATAATCTTTAGCATATCATACACATACAAATGTAATCATAGCATATACATACAAATAGTCTCATCAAATCATGTCATCATCATGATCATCATCCAACACAAAGTGGTCTCTCATCATCATCTCGAAAATAGCGATACAAGTGTCGATTACTTGCAACTACATCGTCATCCATCTAAACAATGATATACGCGAGAAGAGCTATCACTATGAGTGAGAGCGGAACTATGCAGTACATGAGTTCGTATCCCTCTCTCGCATTAGCGTGAACCTAAACTAACTACCGGCTGTCGCTCGGAAACCGGAAACCGGTACACCTGGGCCTGATACTCCGGCCACTCGTCATATACTCCTGGCGTAGCACTTCTTCGCCATCGATGATCTATGCACCTGCATCGTCACATGAGTCGATGATATGCAACATATATAGTTGAGCAACAGAAAGAGACAGACTTGGCAAAAATAGAAGCAACATATCATAAGCATAAATAACAAAGTTCATCATACCCAAAATGCCCTAACTAGAGTGATCTTCGCTAGTCGAGGAGGACGGTTTAATTACATCACAAATAAAGTTTCATCGTGCATAACTCAAAGTTTCGTCATACAGAAAGTATGGAGTAAATGGACACATTGTCATATATCGACAATCACTCCAACATGTCGTGCCATCCATCCAAGTCAGGGAGATAGCCCCCGAGGTTAGTGAAAGGCTTCAGGTCGAGACGCTGAGAGGCTACGCGTGTTCGGACATCTTCCCGCGACATTTGTCCTTCTTCATAGAACACCCCTGTTTTTTCGACGACCTCCTTCATGATGATTTGGGCAAGTTCGCGCTGGATGTGATATAAGTCAGCTCAAAGTCGATGATCCTCGATATCTCCTAAGTTGTTTGCCCATTGCAGAGTATGGGCATCGCCGGATCTAGGTGACATGCGAAGGTTCTGGTGATCCCGTCTGTACTCCAGCATGTGGTGTAGGACATAGAATCCATCATTAAGAGAATCACCCGGTTGCTGGATGCAGCAGAAGTCGGTCTTATGGCAGAAGGCGGGCCTGCCGTCCCTTTTCTTCTTGTCCTTGACCTCTCCACCCCGTGTGCCGTCATAAAACATAACACTATCGAGAACAGACTTGATGTGGGTGTAATCCTTTTTGTTAATGTTCTGCGACGAGTCCAAGTAAAGAGCGTGGGAGTATCCGGGGTAGAGGATGATGAGGACGGCGCGCCCGCCGCTGCACAAAATAAGTACACCTCAAATTAATTAGCCTCCACCATGCAAATGAATGATTGAAATCGAAGGAAGGATATCCACGCGGATGACTTACAGGGGATGATAAGGCACGAGAATCGCCTCCTTGTCCTTATTGGCGAGCATGAAACTGGCGATGTATTCCCTCGCGTATTCACGGTGCTTTGCGCAGACTCCCAAGAAGCCCTTGTGCATGAAGTACAGGACACGGATATGAGGTATCTGCTCAACCCCGATGAGGTAGTTCATGTGCAAGGCATAAAGGCGGACAAACGTAAAATCCAGCTTCTTCAAGTGAAACATGTCAAAGATGTAATCGAATTGAAGGAAGAACTTCTCCGTGGGGAATGTGTCGACGTACGACAATTGCCGCGGCACGTTAACCACGTAGAGTGGGTATCCTGGATTTTTCGAGGCGATGAGGCCTTTCTCTATCCACATGACATCGTCATGAAGTCTCCTTAGATCGCCGAATCTGGCCCCTAGCGCTGCATTAGGTAGGATTGGTTCACCGGGGATATGCCATTTTGCCACACCGGGGATATCTATACGGTCTTGAACCCGAGGCTGCTGAGGCGGCTAGATCATAGAAGAAGCTTTGTTGCCTTTCCTCGGTCTCTTCCTAGGCTTCTTTGCGACCGGAGGGTCATCTATAATACGTTCAGCCTCCGGAGGCGGCAGTTTAGGCACCGACTCATGATGATCAAACCCTGGGTAGGCGCCAGTATTGAAATACTGTTGAGTGTCATCCTCATCCTCATCCTCATCTATGGCGACGTCACCAGCAACTAATGGAGCCTCTTCCTCACACCGTCCGCTATCACCCAGCACGACAGCCGACGCTAATTGGGTAGGTGGGGTGTTGATGTTCATACCTAACTGCGTGCTCGTGGGTGTGCTCCCGGCCGCCTCCAGATGAAGCAGACTCTTTGGCCACAACAGGACCCACCCATTGCAATCACCAAGCCACCGCGGGGTCTCGTCGTCATCCCCCCTAGTACCAGAGGAGCCAAATTCTTGTGGCCCGGCTTGATACTGGCCATGGAAACCTTGAAGACGTCCGGGGGGATCGGCCGGCCATGGAACAATGGTTCCTTCAGCTTCATTAGCATCGCCTTCCCCACGTCCACCTTCTGGTTGCCGATGGTGTACAATATGGTGCACGGGGTTACGTCGGCCTGCAAAGACATGTCTGCGACGTGAGACATCCGAAAGGCAACAGAAATGGGAGATTATAAATTTTTTGAAGAGGGCCGGTGTGACAGATACCGGGAGGGCATCGAGCTCAGCCAAAGATGAAGCACCACCGAGCACGTATGGTGCCGGAGTAGGTGCGGGAACCGGTGCGGGAGCAGGCGTAGGAGCAGGTGCAGGTGCTGGTGCAACGCTAATCGAGCTGCTCCCGAAGAAGTCAGCAAGGGGAAAGTCCGCTGCATTTTTTCTGGATTTTGCCTGCTCCAATTGAAAACGGCCCGAACCAAGACAGTAGACATATCTGCAACCACCTATTTTGCGGCAGCTACCGCTATTGCGACTATCTCAGATGATTTCTTCTCAACCGCAATCTCAACCTTCTTGTCGATGTTTTCTTCAGTTAACCTATGTCTTTCCTTTCTCTCCTCCGTGGTCTCACGGTAGTACCTCTTCCACGTGGCGCCGTCTCCAACACCGTGCACATGTCCATACGACGGCCGAGTCTCCACCGGGAGTCTTTTCAATATGTTCAATGCCCGGTTGAATGGAGTGTCCCACTTGGGCCTCGCCAACGCCTCAGACGGCGAGTCGCTTTCGGCCGCAATCCTGTGCTGCTCTCTCTGCAAAAGGAACAAGGATCGTTTACAAATATGACTAACGTGTAGTCGAATTGATCAGAAACTAAAATTACCAGCAGTCTCATGAACTCCGTCGTGACCGGGTCCGTCTCGAAAACCTTCTTGACTGAGTCCCAATGGTGCCGTGCCCTGAGGACGTCACGCTCCTGCGGGACGGTGAAGTCCGCCAAGGGGTCTAGGATGCCCAGACTCTCGCGTTCCGCGTCCTCCTTGGCCCATATGGACTTCTTCCCACCGTAACCACGGCTACCGAGGTGGTGGCACCCCATGTTCCTCTATTGAAGCCCCTTCATGTACTTTGACTTTTTTTGGCAGCTTCAGCCTTGCAAGCCGCCTTGAATTTTTCAAAGTGCTCTTCCGTGATTGTCGGATTATCCTTTACAATCTCGGAGTAGGGTTCCTTTTTGTTGACGATCCGATGTTTCACCCTTGCTTTCCAGGCAGCCAACGCGTCGCTAAACTTGGTCATAGCGTGTTTGTTTATCTTCTTCATTGCCGGGTCCTTATCTGGATCTTCATAATCATTTTCATTCTGGCCCGGGAACAAGAATATCTGGTGCAACTTCTTTAGGAGGGAGGGCCTCATATTATCTATCTTCTGTAGTTTCTCATCATTGATGGTGGCGGTTGTCCGTACGATGCAGCCTGTTTGATTGCTGTAGCATGATCGCGCTTCCTCGGGCGCTATTGGCTCAAAAATGCCGTCGTCCATCTCCATGACCACCAGTCTAGTAGTCATGAGCTGGTTTGGGCGTCGTGGCCTCTTTGCTTTCGGTTCTAGACCGGCTCCGCTAGTCTCGGCGCCGGTCTCAGTCTCATCGCCGGTCTGCATGTTGGTATCAGTCCCTGATGCGACAGGTGGGCCCAGCAACAACATCCGTTGATCATCGGCAAGGCTCAAAAATTTGTCTGCCGCCAGGTAGACGTCGTCGCAATCACCAGAACCCTGTCCTTCATCGTTTCTAGCCATGTTTCCTACAATTAAATCTAGTCAATTAATTCTAGACCTAATAAAATGAATAATGACATAAAAAGGCCTATGTTTTGCAGGAACGTTGACTCCTTCCCGGTGCGGCAAATCCCGGGCACTCGATATGTCCTAGTTTGTAGCACAAGTCATGCTGAAGTTCACGGAAAGTTTCGGCATGACCTTTGCTAAAAAGTGGACAAATCGAGCACCTGAAATTTGCCGGAACGGAAATGAATCAACATTCCGGCAAAACATAGGCCACTCGGCTTCATTCCCCGGAAACAACAAAAGGCCACTTGGGCACAATCGAACCACTTCAATGAAAAGATATAACATGACCACTTCAATGAAAAGATATAATCAACAATAAAAGTCTACGAAGGGATCATCTTTAAAATAAAACTTGCCTAAATTATTTTCCTAGAAAAAATAGTGGTCTTTTCAAAAATCAAAAACCTTTGCAAAATGATCTTACTAAACACATCTCTACCTAGGACAGAACCCAAATTCTGTTCTAGCTATTCCTCTCTCTCTCTCTCACACACACACACACATTATTTTCTCTAACCCTAGCTTGTTAACCTAACGAACCTAAGTAACCTAGCTATTTAACCTAGCTAGTTAGTTAAACTAGCTTGTTAACCTAGTTTACCTAGATAATTAACCTAATTAAACTAGCTAACCTAGCTAGTTCTCTGTCAAAGACCTAAATAAATTTTTTCTTAACCTAGATAATTAACCTAATTAAACTAGTTAACCTAACTAGTTCTCTATCAAAGCCCTAACTAAAATTTTGCTCTAACCTAGATAATTAACCTAATTAAACTAGTTAACCTAGCTAGTTAGTATGTCCAATGTTTGTGCTATGCATGAGAGAGAGAGGAGGGGTGCTTATAGAGGATGGCTCCGGTGGTGGCGAGGGAGCCAGGGGCGTCTCCGGTGACGGCGAGGGAGGCAGTTGTGGCGAGGGAGACAGGGGCGTCGAGGGTGGCTCCGGTGGCGCCGAGGGCGGCTCCGGTGGCATTGATGAGGTCGCGCAGCTCTGGTGGCGTTGGGGGCGGCTCTGGTGGCATCGACGACGCGCGGCTCTGGTGGCTCTGGTGGCGTCGTTGTCGGCAGGAGACGGTGGCGAAGTGGGGCGACGGCGAATTGGGGACACGACGGCGAAGTGGGGCGAGGGATTTGGGGGAGAAGTGGTGGCCAGGGGGTGGAAAACAGCTGGTTAAGTGAAACATAGCGGTAACGCGTTACAGAAAACGCGCTATAGCTAAGTTAGCTATAGCGCGTTTCACATAAGGCGCTACTGCTAAGCCTTTCTCCTTTTTTTCCTTTCTCATTTATTTTTCTTTACATTTCATTTTTGCCTTTCTCCTTTTTCTATTTCTTTCATTTTCATTTACTTTTCTATTTGTTTTTCGATTTATTTTCTTTTCGTTAGCAGTAGCGCCTTTCTACGTAAATGCGCTGCTACAATAAACTTAGCGGTGGCGCGGTTTCTATAAGAATGCTACTACTATGCGTAGCCTATCGGCTTAGTGGAGAGAACTTTAGTAGTAGCACGTTTAAAGTGAGACGCACTACTGCTATGTTTGTATCTGTAGCGCGTTTATCATGCACGCACTACTGCTATTTACCATTAGCGCCCTTTTTTAACAAGCACTACTGCTAAAGTTTTGTGTATAAGGTTTTCCCTAGTAGTGCGTGCGCTATTGCGCGCAGTGGCGGAGCCATCAAATTTAAATGAGCTAGGGGGGCCAAGCATTGCTAATCCTTTATTTATGGGGAGGGCCAATTCATGAACTTAAACCATTTTACCAGCAATTGATATACTGATCACATTCATATTGGCCTCAATACCGTGATGTTAGGCGGGCCAGGGCCCTTGTTGCCCCTGCCTTCGCCACTGTGCGCGCGTTTGAGAGATGAAGCGGAAGGCATGGATGATGAGAGGGAGACAATGGATAGATAATGTGTATGTATTAGCTGTGTAGTCCTATATAGAGGTAGATTTGATCGATGTGCACGTGGGAAAGAGCAGGGTGAGACCTGACTAGAGATATAGATCGATCGGTTTGTGTGGAAAATTGGGAAAGACCTAACTATATATACACACACACATAGAGGAACATCAATCATTGTGCATGCATGTGAGAGATAAAGAATGGCTGAAGTGATGAAGAGGGGAGGTGTGTGTGTGTGCATGCATGGGAGACCGACCAGAAGAAAAAGATTGCGTGTGTGCGATGGATAATGCCGAGCGATAGTGTGTGTGCATGCATGCACGACAGAAAGTAAGTGGTACAACTATAAAGAGAAGACAACTGTGTGGTGTGAAAGACTTGGTGAGGTCATAATCAATGTAAAGTTGAATTCAAATATTTTAATAAGAGATCATGATGTTTGAAACCCATGCATGCATGAATATAATTGAGATATGTGTGGTGTGGTTTTGAAACGAGCATGCTATACTGTATACACATTGAACAAGGTCAAACTGATTTGAATTTGAGATACCGATGGCAGGCATCGTTTGGCGACATTGCATCCATGCATGGACACACTATTCAAATTGGAGATGATGGGTGGCTTTCGCAACACATATCTAAAGGGTGTGTGTGTGTGTGTTGTGCGTGTCAAACACATTGTACATAGTATCATAGATGGTTTAGATTGCGAACATCTAGTTAGAGCATACATGTACTATGATTTGAATTCAACATAAAATGGATACATATATTTGAATTCGAGATCGTATGTACATGTAGTTCATATTTATATGGGAATTTACTACTCTCATATTCATGTCATGTGATGTGAAGATAATATTTAGATGGTTGTATAACTAACCCGAGTACAATCCCATTCAAACAGGGAAAATTTACTCAAATTTAGTCCATATGGTAGACAGTAGGAAATGTTTTTTTATTGTTGAGGGAAGTGCAAATTGATTTGGCACTCTACACGTTAAGCTTGTTGTCCCAATTTTTTTAGTTTTTTGTTGTTGTTTTTGAATGGCATTTCTAGTAATAATATAGTAAAACGGGACATGGCTCTCTCTAGTGGGGTGCGAATTGTCTTATTTGTTTTTGTTTTTGTGTACACGTTAAGCTTGTTCTCCCCAAATTTCAAGCCGTGCCTGGTTATGCTGAAATTTCAAGCTAGCACCTCTGCCTATCGTGCTGCGAAACTCCCGCCTCTTCAACCCGCGCCTTGTTATCCCGAAATTTTAAGATATCTCATTGTCTTGTTCTGCTCCGAAAACTCCCTCCATCTCAACCCGCACCTTGCTATCCCAAAATTACAGCGCGCGCGAAAACTCCCACCTCCTGCGAAATCCCGACACGGGAAATTCCCGTGACACCCTTGAACCGAGAGAACTGCCTAGTTCAAATCGATGGGGGTACTTTCATAACTTACCCCACATTTCGGACAAGCATGTCTCTAAGCCATGGTTCCCCCTCCCATCCCCTCTGCCTCCCATTCATACACCGAGGCCACGAAAACCTGCGAAGCCCCACACCCTCCTCCATCCACCACCCAGCCGGAGCCTATTCCCCGACGACATCGTCCATCGCAACAGCTCGACGTCCCTCATCCACCGCACCGGATGAGGACCCATCGTCGATCTCATCGTCCCGCTGGTTCAGCCACCCTGTCCTCCACCTCCAAGGAGCTGCCCCGACGTTCGCCTCATCTATCGCGCCACCTCCATTCCCACACCGCCGTCTTCACCTGCACCACCAGAAGATCAGCACCACCATCGATTCCTCGGATGAAGCTGAGGCCTAATCGGCGCCACCAAAGAGGTTGAACACTAATCGCTGCATTTTCTTCTTTATTCGATTATCACAATGCTGTCGGTGCTCGGTCCCGAGCTGCCATGGCGCGGCTCCATCTACGGCGCGTCGCTGGCCACTTCCTCCATGATGTCTCTCCCTTGGCAGCGACGTCGACATCAGTAGGAGCTGCTGCTGCTGCTCCGACTCTCGCTGGCACTGCTGCTACTTCGGCTCTTGCTCGCGCTGCTGCTCTACTCTTGCTCTCGGTCCCCTGCCTGGTCTGCTCTTGCTCTTGCTCTTTCTCTTCTCTTGCTCGCTGCTCTACTCTTGCTCGCGCTGCTGCTACACGAGCAGCAGCTCCGGCTATCACTCGAGCTCCTCCTGCTGCTACCCGAGATGGTGCTACACGACCAGCTGCCCCGGCTCTCGCACGCGATGCTGCACGACCAGCTGCCCCGGCTCTCGCACACGATGCTGCACGACCAGCTGCCCCGGCTGCTTTCTGATACTACCTTCCCTGCAGGAGCTGCTACCGATTTAGATCACTGCTACTCTACCACTAGTGCTCGAGGGGGCAAAACTATTAGTGCACTGCTTTTCTATTACTAGTTCGTTCAGTTTCGACAGTAAAATTCAGTTTTGACAGCAAAATTCAGTTTCAACAGTAAAATTTAGTTTTAACAGTTAAATTCAGTTTCGCCAGTTAAGTTCAGAGATGAACTGTTGATATATTTTACATCTACTCCCTCTGCTCCAAATTACTCGTCACAGAAATGGATGTATCTAGAATTAAAATACATCTAGATACATCCATACCTGCGACAAGTAATTCGGAACGGAGGGAGTAGCACTTTGTGGTTATGTATTTTACATCATCTATTGGAGATGGTATTAGAGTTCCACTCAGATTTACGTTGTCTCTCTTGTCCTGCTTTAGCCTCATCGTTGTACAACTCACCGGAGCTGCTCCAATGACGAAACCCTCCATCACAGCGGAGCAGTACCCTCGGCTCCATCTCCAGACGCCTAAGGTCTTCTTCCCCTCCTCCGACAGCCACATCAACCGCAGCATCCTCAGTGACCAACCCAATGATGCTGAGATCTACACGGCTTCGCCAAAGAGGTTGTACACTTGTTGCATCGCTTTTTTACTCTACATGTTATATATATTGTCCACTGAGCTTGCGTAGTAACGTGAAATATGATTAGTTTATCCTACTATATGACAAACAGTGAGGTACCAGGCAACTTAGCGATCCGTGATGGACTCTCTCGAAAGCCATCATTATTTATTTGTTCACGTTTGAGCTGTGCATTTGTAGATGGGCCTGGGAGTTCAGCTAGTAGGGCAGTGTCCTGGGTCCAAAGTAGTAGAAGTAGCACAAAAACATTTATGGAGTGTAGGCTTTTGCCTGTTCAAGCCTGCCTATAGAATCGCCACTGCTTGAAAGGAAAAGAGAAGGAAAAACATAGGATTTGGAAAGTTTCCTATGGTACTATTATTCATGCATTTGGTTCAAAGGAATGGAGCAAAGGAAAACTGTATGATTTGTTCTTTTAGTATCCCCTTCAAATAAAAACCGTAGGAATTTTAATATCAACTTGGCCTCCTTTTCAAATTCCTATTCATGAAGCACAAGACTAAGATATAGTAGCATACTAGCATTATAACTGTATATTTTCTTGTGGTTTGACTTAATTTCACCATGCTTTGCATTCCTGTGATCTTCCAATTCTTGTGAACCAAACACCCAGATTGACAGAAATCCTGTGTTTTTAAATTCTCTGTTTTGCACGTGCATTCCTATCCTATTCTTGTGTATTTCCTATCCCTGCATTGTTAGAATCTTCCAATTCAAACAAGCCCTTAAAATATTACTTTTGTTATAGATATGTATCAAAAAAAACTTGTGTGGTTTGTGCCGCTCCTACTGCGCTGTCGTCCACCCCAGCTTAGCTGCTCCAATGAAAGAAGGGTTCACCACAGCAGGGATCTGCCCTCCAGACTATCTTTCGCCGCCTCAGATCTTCTTCCCTGCCGCTGGCAGCCATGATAACTGCATTACCATCATCAACTGAGCAGATGACCTTCAGGACTACACGGGTCCGCAAGAGAGGTCGCACTCTTTCGTGTCTGCTTACGTTATGCATCGCTTAATATGGCATGCTACTTTATTGTCCTGTTCACCGATTAGACTCCGAGTCAGGTCCAAACTAATGCTCAAACTTGAGTTTTTAAATGGTTGTGGGGTACATATTGGGGCCGCAATCAATAGTATCTGTCTAATATCTGCTTATCTCGGGTGTCTACTATGAATTTCATATTGGGTGGGAAACAAACATTAAAGGAGCCATTACTGTATTTTTAACTGAAGCTATTATCTACCTGCTATCATTGATTTTGGGTTTATCCACAGGTTGTTACCATCACTCTCGATTTGTGCATGCACTCCTTACATAATCTCACTATGTTTTATTCCTATGCATGTCAGTTATTGTACACAATGCTACTGAACATTACAGCAAAAGAGACGAGGCTTGCGTGGCAATAAAATTTCATGCAAATGTCGCTCCATGGTGGGCCCAAAAGCAACCCCCTCCTCCCATTCCAGACTGTAATCAAGAGGAAGATAACTATTCATAGGGGGATTCAGAGGGAGCAGACCTCTCCTATTTACCCACTGAGGTCTTTTGCTCTAACTTGGCATGCTGATGTTGGTCATATCATGCATATGGTGCCTTGCATTGCTTACTTTATACACAAAATATGTCATCTACATAGTTTAGACATGCTTTGTGTGAATGCCATCTGTTTAGTTTCTATATCATATTCGTAAATTATGCAATGCCATCTTGTTTAGCCAGGCATCATATATGTGAATTTTGCAATGCCATCCTGGTTAGGGAGTCATCTTATATGTGAATTATATCATGCCATCCTTTTTTATTACGTATTAAATTTGTCAACAATGTTAGTAAATTCAATTACTCTTCCTGCGCATTAGCCATTTGACACGGTCATGGAAAAATCTGGAGTGAAAACAAGGTCTTCGTAGCAGACAATGCTATCTGACGAAGCGCATGTCTTGCTGGTTACGGATAGCTCCTTAGAGGAGGATTCAGAGACAGATGACCGGCCCTATTTCCCCTCCCCCCGAGGTGCATGCTCTAACTTGGCAGGGTTATATTGCTCATATTGTGCATATGGTGTCTTGCATTGCTATGTCATTTGCTTAGTTTAGACATGCTTTGTGTGAATGCCACTTGTAGTGTCTAATTACCATATATGTGAATTATGCAATGCCATCTTGTTGCAAGACATTATATATGTGCATTATGCAATGCTATCTTGTTGCAAGGCATTATATATGTGAATTATGCAATGCCATGCTATCTAGCCAAGCATCATATATGTGAATTATATCATGCCATCCTTTTTTGTATTATGTATTCCATTTGTCGACAATGTTTGTATATTCAACTACTCTTCCTGTGCATCAGCCATTTGAATTCGTGATGGAAAAATCTGGAGTGAAAACAAGGTCTTCAGAGCAGACAATCCTACCTGCTGAAGCAGATATCTTGCTGGTTACAGATAGCTCCTCAGAGGAGGATACAGAGACAGATGGCCAGTCCTATTTCCCCATTGAGGTGTATGCTCAAGCTTGGCAGGGTTATATTACTCATATCATGCATATGTTGTCTTGCAATGCTTAGTTTTTACATCATATACACAATAATGAATGCCATCTGCTTAGTTCGCACATCATATATGCGATCGCCCTCTGCTTACTTGCTTAGTATATAAATCATATATTTGAATTATATCATGCCATGATGTTTACATAGACAACATGTATCTGAATTATGGCATGCCAACCCATTTTCTAAAGACATAATATAGTCATATCATATCATCCTATTTACATAGTCATCATATTTTGAATTATGTCATTCTATCCGTGAATTATATCATGCAATCATGTTTCCATTCACAGCATGTATGTGAATTATGGCATGCCAACTACTTTAATAGACACATCGTATAGTTATATCATGTCACCCTGTTTACATAGTCATCATATTTTGAAGTATGTCATTCTGTCATGTTTAGTTAGCCATCATATATGTGAAATTTTGTCATGCTATCCTTCTTAGTTAGTAATCATATATGTGAAATTGTGTCATGCTATCCTATTTGGTTAGAAAACATAAATGTGAATTATTTCATGCCCTGTTTTCTTCCCTACTATCCATTGCACCTTGTCTATCATACAATGTCTGTACATTCAATTACTTTTCTTGTTCATTGGCCATTTGAATTGGAGGGGGTGATGGCAGTATCTATGGGAGTAAAAACACGGTCTTCAGAAAAGATAGTGCAAACCGTCGATGCAGATAGAACCGCTGTTGTACTTGCCGAAGAACCAGTCCCACCACATATAACCCAGACTCACGCAGATTGTACCCCTACCTAGTTGGACAGAGAACCAGCTACACCCCTTCCAACCCCAGCAGATAGTAACCTAGTTCCAATTGACACAACACCGTCTCCGCCACAGAGCAGTTAGTAAGGCAACTACAGTGCCCAAAGCATGAGGACTACCACTCCGAACCCCAAGTCAACGCTTAAAGCAGAAGAAGAATTGTTCTCAGGTCAGGTTCCGTAGCTATGGTTCATACTCCTTTGCTCTTGCATCACTGTATTTACTCATAACGACTAATTCCAAATTTCAAGGATGCAATTGAAAATCCAATGGCACAACAGGTATGTTTTAAACCTGTTTCTTTAACTGGTTTGTTGTTCTAACTTGCTCTATGTTGATTTCAGTTTCAATTGAATAAACAATTATGTTCTCATGCCATGCACATTACAAGTGTTGTTAGTGTTGTGTAGTTTCTCACACTTATATCCTGTCCATGCTGCTTTGTCTTAAAAACATATATGATTTGAACTGTCTCTATCTTGATTTGGCAACATAAACTAGAATGATATAGACCATACAGTGACCATAGTGCACAGATATATGTTTGTTTCATGCTGTTATCCTGTCCGCCTTTCTACTGAACTGGTTTAGCAAAATGAGTTTCATATACAACATGGTAAACCTATGATGTGTCTGCTTGTTTCTCTTTTAGAATGCGGACAAAATATTGGACAAGAGTACTCCGTTATGCAATGGTAAAGGAAGTAATGCAGATAAGGTTCAAGATAGTGAGACATCCCTGTTGGTCTCCAAGAAAGCTGATAAAAACTATCTTGAAGACAGCGAGACAACCGCAAAGTCCTGTCTTGATGTAGTGTTCGAGTTACTAGCTACTACTGCTGGCACAAGCTCTTCGAACTTGCTGCCTGAATCAGTTCGGCTTCTTGAGTCTCAACTTCAAGTTGAAAGACATCGATCAGATGTGCTACGGCAGGAAGCCGAAGGACTAAGGAAGTCCCTGCAGAATTCAGATGCATACTTTCTGGTGCAACAGCAAGCGCTGGAGGATTTAAGCGCCAAACAAGAGAAAGCTAATAAGCTTGCTAAGTGTCTTGCCAGCATGGTGGATACCCAGGATATTGTTTCTTGAGCTCTTGTGAAGTGGTTTCAGTTCTGGACTTGTTTTGCTGCGGCGTTTATTTGCAGTGGTCGCCAACTTTGACCAGTGTATGTAATATGCTGCTTTCTTCCCCATATTTGCACTGGTGGCAAACTGTGATGCCCAGTGGATGTAATATGTGTAATAGCCTAGCGTAAGTTGCTTGCTTATTTATTTCCTTGTTGTCTTGTTTATTTGTAGTCAGTGCAGTTCTTTTTCCGCGGTTTGCTAGTGGTCGCAATAACCTATGTTTTAAAACTAGGCCACAATAACCATAGGCAACATACGGACCGTTGCCACCAAGGTCCTGCTATCTGCTGTAGTGACCATGGGCCTCCTATGGGCCTTCTACGGGCTGTAGAATCAATGGGCCTTCTACGGTCTGTATGATAGATTGGCCAAACATGGGCCGCATTGTGGGCCGAAACGGAGTAGAGTGAGAATCGTCCGTTCATGGGCAGACCATAACGGGCCATTAATAGGCCAATGATTATAACGGGCCTAAGTCTATCGACAGGCATAACAAGCCGTTAATGGGCCGTATTTGATGACCCTATGAAAATGACCCAAAGGATTAACGGGCCACAAGCGGGCCGCCTCTAACCAGGGGCTGAATTTGGCCCACAACCGGAACAGGCTAGGAACGGACCGTAAGTAATACATTGCTGCAAATCAGCCCAAGAATTAATGGGCCCCTAGAAGGCCGAAAGATAACACGGGCTGGAAATGTCCCAACGGAATAATGGGCCTTTAATTGGCATAAAGTGATATACTGTTCATTATGGACCAGTTTCACCATGGGCCGTTAGTGGGCCAAGAGTTACATAGGGCCTCATATGGGCCGAAAGACGTCATGGGCCATACATGGGCCGGAAGTTACAATGGGTTGAAATCATATTGGACGGCCCAGATGATGCTACTTGGCTAAATTCGAATAGGCAATAATGGCCCGGTGTTGGTGGGCTGTAAATGGGCTATATGCGAACATGCAGTTAACAGGCTTTCAGTGGGCTGGGCCGTTACCTTTTGACCAGGTCAAACGGGCCAGCCTTTTGACCTGAATGGGCCACTGTTGGACCAAGACACGTGTCGACGTATCATAGGCGCATCCCGTCCATTCGCTGGATGACATATGTCCCAACGCTGAGCCGACACGTGGATCCACTAGTGAATGAGAATTTTACACGTGGAAAATCCCCATTGGTCGTTGCTATTAACGGGTTATCGGATCCAAAACCGGACCCGGTAGCTTAACGGTGACCCATTACGGTGGATGCCACGTGTCAGTTACCCTTGACGAAAACACTTCTATAACGCGTCATTTATCATCATGGAAGTGAACACTTTCGTGATGATAATTTTGGTATTGTCATGGAACACTTCTACGACAACACAGGTATGACTATCTTGATTCTGTCATAAAATCGTCATGGATGTACATGCATGATAGAAAACGTCTCCTACTGTGACAAACACGTATCATCACGGAAGTGGTTTTTTTGTAGTGCCCATTATATCTTTTGGTCTGACCAATACTATCACCTTGTTCACATAGTTGTGGAATTCCGTCCTTATTAGAATTTTGATGAATTGCTATTGAGCCCATTTGCAACATCCGTATGTTCTCCACAATTTGTGTTGAACATTAAGCTAGTATTGGAAACTTTTGAAAGCATTTTCTTCGTGCTACCTCATGAAGTATATGATTGATGAAAGAAGTGACTTCCTCTAATACACGTGCATTTGGTGCAAGTTGCCGCCATGAATTCGAGAAAGTTAGTTTTGCTTCCTCTGGAATCATCCCAAGTCAGTCATGCATATGTGCAAAGTATTCTGTGGTTTGGAGACTTGCAACCTTCATTCTATATGTATCCCTAGCACACCAAGCCACTGATTGATTTGTTCAAGGAGAAGAAGTTCCTTCTTAAGGGCATGCCTTATACATGGACTTCAGTATCCTTGATGATGGCTCCCAACCAGAACTCGGTGGTGTTTTGCTGTAAGACTTCTATGTGGCCACGCTTGTCTTGGACAGTGTGGTCACGTGTATCTTGATACGTCCATTTTACATCATGTTTACCTACATTTATTTATAATGTTTTTATGCATAATAGTGCTTTTTGGAGTAATTCTAATGCCTTTTCTCTCATAATATGCAAGGTTCACACAAAGAGGGAGAATTCCGGCAGCTGGAAATCTAGACCTGAAAAGGCTATGTCAGGCCACCTATTCTGCACAACTCCAAATGAGCTAAAAGTTCAAGAGAAATTTTTATGGAATAAATAAGAAATACTGGAGCAAATAACTACCGGAGGGGGGCCACCTGGTGAGCACAAGACACCAGGGCGCGCCAGGCCCCCCAGGCGCGCCCTTGTGGGTTGTGCTCAGCCCAGCCCACCTCCGGTGCCCCTCTTCTGGTATATAAGTCATTTTTACCAAGAAAAAATAAAGAGACGACTTTCGGGATGAAGTGCCAGCATCTCGAGGCAGAACTTGGGCAGGAGCACGTTTGCCCTCCGGGGGAGCGATTCCGCCGGGGGAACTTCCCTCCCGGAGGGGGAAATCATCGTCATCATCATCACCAACAACTCTCCCATCTTGGGGAGGGCAATCTTCATCAACATCTTAAACAACACCATCTCCTCTCAAACCCTAGTTCATCACTTGTGTTCAATATTTGTACCGGAACTATAGATTGGTACTTGTGGGTGACTAGTAGTGTTGATTACATCTTGTAGTTGATTACTATATGGTTTATTTGGTGGAAGATTATATGTTCATATCCATTATGCTATTTAATACCCCTCTCATCTTGAGCATGATTATCATTTGTGAGTAGGTACTTCTGTTCTTGAGGTCACGGGAGAAATCTTGTTACAAGTAATCATGTGAACTTGATATGTGTTCGATATTTTGATAGTATGTATGTTGTGATTACCTTAGTGGTGTCATGTGAACGTCGACTACATGACACTTCACCATATTTGGGCCTAAGGGAATGCATTGTGGAGTAGTTATTATCAGATGGGTTGCGAGAGTGACAGAAGCTTAAACCCTAGTTTATGCGCTATTCCGTAAGGGACCGATTGGATCCAAAAGTTTAATGCTATGGTTAGAATTTATTCTTAATACTTTTCTCATAGTTGCAGATGCTTGCGAGGGGGTTAATCATAAGTAGGAGGTTGGTTCAAGTAAGAAAATCACCTAAGCACCGGTCCACCCACATATCAAATTATCAAAGTAGTGAACACGAATCAAACCAACATGATGAAAGTGACTAGATGAAATTCCCGTGTACCCTCAAGAACGCTTTGCTTATCATAAAAGACCGTTTTGACCTGTCCTTTCCCTCAAAGGGATTGGGCTACCTTGCTACATTTTTGTTACTATTACCGTTACTTGCTTGTTACAAATTATCTTGCTATCAAACTACTCACTACTTATAATTTCAGTGCTTGCAGAGAATACCTTGCTGAAAACCACTTGTCATTTCCTTCTGCTCCTCGTTGGGTTCGACACTCTTACTTATCGAAAGGACTACGATTGATCCCCTATACTTGTGGGTCATCAAGGCTCTTTCCTGGCGCCGTTGCTGGGGAGTGAAGCGCTCTTGGTAAGTGGAAATTGGTATGGAAAAATTAATACTACTCCCTCCGTTCCAAATTACTCGTCGTGGTTTTAGTTTAATTAGTAATTTGGGACGGAGGGAGTACATGCTAAAATTTATTGTCACTTGTGACTATGGAGAACAATCCTGTGAGGGGTTTGTTCGGGGTATCTTCACCTCGATCGGAACCACAATTAGTTGCTCCTCAACCCACTGCACCTACTGAAAATATTGAATATGAAATTCATTCGGGTATGATAGAACAACTGCTAGCTAATCCTTATGCAGGAGATGGAACCGAACATCCTGATATGCACTTGATATATGTGGAAGAAATTTGTGGATTATTTAAGCTTGCAGGTTTACCCGGAGATTTTGCTAAGAAGAAGTTTTTCCCTTTATCTTTGAAGGGAAAAGCATTGGCATGGTATAGGCTATGCGATGATATTGGATCTTGGAATTGGAATCAATTGAAATTGGAGTTTCACCAAAACTTTTATCCTATCCATCTAGTTCATCATGATCGGAATTATATATATATTTTTTGGCCTCGTGAAGGAGAAAGTATCCCTCTAGCTTGGGGGAGGCTTAAGTCAATGTTATATTCATGCCCCAACCATGAGCTCTCAAGAGAAATTATTATTCAGAATTTTTATGCTCGGTTTTCTCATGATGATCGATCCATGCTCGATACTTCTTGTACTGGTTCCTTTATGAAGAAGACTATTGACTTCCGGTGGGATCTTTTAGAAAGAAATAAATGCAACTCTGAAGATTGGGAACTCGACGAAGGTAAAGAGTCAGGTATTAAGGTTAAGTTTGATTGTGTTAAATCTTTTATGAATACTGATGCTTTTCAAAAGTTTAGCACTAAATATGGACTAGACTCTGAGATAGTAGCCTCCTTTTGTGAATCTTTTGCTACTCATGTTGATCTCCTTAAGGAGAAGTGGTTTAAATATCACCCACCTATTAAAGATGAGATTAAAGAACCAATAGTTGCTAAAGAAGAAACTATTATTAATAATGTTGATCCAGTCGTTCCTACTGCTTATATTGAGAAACCACCTTTCCCTGTTAGGATGAAGGAACATGCTAAAGTTTCAACTGTGGTCAATAAAAGTTATATTAGAACACCTAAACCAGCTGAACAAATAAAAGTAGAACCTAGTGTTGCTACGGTTAAGGATCTCCTATTTGAAGATATAGATGGGCATGTTATTTACTTCAGTGATGAAGCTGCTAGAATTGCCAAACCCGATGAAAAAGATAAACATAGACTAGTTGCTGGCATGCCCATTGTCTCAGTTAAAATAGGAGATCATTGTTATCATGGCTTATGTGACATAGGTGCTAGCGTGAGTGCTATTCCTTTTACTTTATATCAATAAATTATGAATGACATAGCACCCCCTGAAATAGAAGACATAGATGTTACTATTAAACTTGCTAATAGAGACACCATCACACCTCTTGGGATTGTTAGAGATGTTGAAGTCTTGTATGGGAAAATAAAATACCCTACCGATTTTCTTGTTTTTGGTTCCCCACAAGATGACTTTGTCCCATTATCTTTGGTAGACCCGTCTTAAACACTGTTAATGCTAAAATAGATTGTGAGAAACAAACTGTCGGTGTTAGCTTTGGTGATGAGTCTCATGAGTTTAATTTTTCCAAGTTTAGTAGAAAGCATCATAAGGAAGAATTGCCTAGTAAGGATGAAATTATTGGTCTTGCTTCTATTGCCGTACCTCCTACTGATCCCTTAGAATAATATTTGCTAGACCATGAGAATGATTTGCATATGCATGAAAGAAATGAAATAGATAAGATTTTCTTTGAACAACGTCCTCTGCTTAAACACAATTTGCCTATTGAAACTCTAGGAGGTCCTCCTCCACCTAAAGGATATTCTGTGTTTGAAGTAAAACAATTGCCTGACAATTTGAAATATGATTATCTTGATGAGAACATGATATATCCTGTTATTATTAGTGCTAACCTTTCAGAACACATGAAGAAGAAAGATTATTGTAAGTTCTAAGGAAGCACCGAGCTGCTATTGGATATACTCTTGATGATCTTAAGGGCATCAGTCCCACTCTATGTTAGCACAAGATTAATATGGAACCTGATGCTAAACCCGTTGTCGACCACCAACGTCGGTTAAATCCGAAGATGAAAGAAGTGGTAAGAACGGAAATATTAAAACTTTTGGAAGAAGGTATAATCTATCCTATAGCTGATAGTAGATGGGTAAGTCCTGTTCATTGTGTCCCTAAGAAAGGAGGTATAACTGTTGTTCCTAATGATAAGAATGAACTTATTCCACAAATAATTGTTACAGGCTATAGAATGGTAATTGATTTTAGAAAATTAAACAAAGAAACTAGAAAGATCATTACCCTCTTCCTTTTATTGATCAAATGCTAGAAAGGTTATCTAAGCACACACATTTTTGCTTCCTTGATGGATATTCTGGTTTCTCAACCTGATCAAGAAAAGACCACTTTTACTTGTCCTTTTGGAACTTATGCTTATAGACGTATGCCTTTTGGTTTATGTAATGCATCTGCTACCTTTCAAAGATGTATGACCGCTATATTCTATGACTTTTGTGAAAATATTGTTGAGGTTTTCATGGATGACTTTTCTGTTTATGGGAAGTATTTTGATGATTGTTTAAGCAGTCTTGATCGAGTTTTGCAAAGATGTGAGCAAACAAATCTTGTCTGGAATTGGGAGAAGTGCCACTTTATGGTTAACGAAGGTATTGTTTTGGGCCATAAAATTTCTGAAAGAGGCATTGAGGTGGACAAAGCTAAGGTTGATGCAATTGAGAAAATGACATGTCCTAAAGATATCAAAGTTTTTGTAGTTTCCTTGGTCATGCTGGTTTCTATACACTAGTATGTGTCAGTGCTATACAAACGGTTTTTAACCCCATTCCGCGACGGCATTTGGAACCGTCGCCTAGTGAGTGACGTTGATAGGGGGTTCCTTCCCACACGACCCAGAAACCGTCGGGGATAGGGACCCTACAGTACTCCTACTCATTTCTGCTTGCATTGCCATCGCAGTCGGTATTCTGTGGTGCTACGTTTACGATGCGCGTCCCATCACAAACGGTTCACTATTATAGAACATGTATGATGCACGGCCCATCACAAACGGTTCACTATTAAGAAGATTAGCTAATCGTCGTACGAGTGTCAGACGGGATTACGAAACGTCGGACCGTCGTAACATCATTGTACACGACAACTATCGCACACGCTATTCTGTGGTGCAATGTTTACGATGCATACTTGTGACACCCCAAAATTTTTTGGCCTTTTTTTATTTATTAAAATATTGCCAGGAAATAAAACTTTTCCAATTTGTCAAGTTTTACCTTTTGTGATTTTGGATTTTTGCCTCTAGTGGGAAAACCTTCAAGGGTATTGTTGTACTTGATTTCTCTCTATAATAAAACCATTATTTATCAGTGGATTTAAATGTTGCAAGATTTATTTATTCAAAAAGCTTTCTTTCTTTAAAATTATTTCCTTCTGCATTTGGGGCCTATTTGCACTACAACTATTTGATAAATACTTTTAAAAAATTCCACCAAAATTTGGGGATGTCATGTGATGTTTCTACATCACTTTTATGCAAAGATACCTTCTGGCCATTGGAGATTTTGAGCTCTCCACCAATTTTTCCAATTTGGTCCAGTAGGCACTTTTGCACTGCAACCCATTTAAATATTTCTTCAAAAATTCTTCCAAGTATTTGGAGATGACAGTGGATGCATACAATTCACCTTCAAGCAAAAACCCAAGGATGTTCTTTGGAAAATTTGAGTGGATCAACCTCTTTTGCATTCTGGTCCAATTTGGTGATTTGTACTGCAACCATATTTTTCCTTGCTCTAATGACCCTGAGCTTTTTCCTACTTGTAGCCCTCCCTACCAAACTCTTAAGTCCAGGAGATTGGGCTCATTGGAGGTTTTGGAGTGCATGTTCTAAACCCCTTTTCTCTCTGCCCAAAACTGGAGTTTTGCAAAGCTTGCACTATCAACTTTCTGTTTTTGCCAAACTAATCTCACCATCATCTCCTGCAGCTATAGAGACACTGATCTGGAGATTTTGGGCACTCCAAGAGTTGCCTAAGTGCACTTGGCATTCTGTCGAACACCTGGTGTGCACAGTCAGTTTTGGCAAGCTCTCTGGTTTGCATTGTAGACTTTAACCCCTGGCCTATCAACCTTGTCCACAGAGTGCCTAGCCACCCCTACCCTCGATCTGTGCTTTGCCAGCTCCACCCTCGCGCTCTAGACCGCACTGGCATTCCGTCGAGCACCTGCCGTGCGTGCTCTGGGCGCGCCCAGAGCACACGTTTTGCACGCGCGCGCACTACGCCGACACGCCGCACTGCCGCACGCGACGCGACCCGACCCTGGCTCCCTCTGCATCGCTGAGCCGCGCACTAGCCGCCCCCTGCTCCACGATTCCTCTGGTGCCCGGCTGCGCCGCTGGCCGCGCCCTTGGCGGCACGCCGGCGTTGGCAGCGGCCTCTGCCATGTTCGGCACCGCCCAAACCACGCCAGCGCGCCAGCTGCCCCGGAGCACAGGTCGTGCTTATCCCCCCGCTCGTCGGAACGCGTTCGTCGCCGCCAAGATGCCCTGCACCTACAGCAACGGCTGTCGCCGGCGATCCTATCCTCTGCCACCGCGGGAACCTGTCTCGAGCACTATATAAAGGGTCCCCGAGCCCCTCCGAGCACTCACGCGACTTCAGGCACTCCTCGTAGAGCTTCCCGTGTAGTGAATCAACCTGTGGTGGCCGTCTCCCTCAACTCCGGCCAGCTCGGCCGCCGCCAAGCCCCGGTGCGATTCGTCGCAACCGGCCACCCTCTCGCCCAACCAGCACCACCAGAAGCTTCCCCGTAGTCTTGCGGAGCTGCCCAGCTGCCCAAACTTGATCGGAGACCACCGGAGCACCTAAGTCACTTCACCACCGTAGCCTCCCTCCGCCGCGAAGCTCGCCGCCGGCGATTCCTGCCACCTCCGTCGACCCTTCGACCACCCAAAGGACCGCCTCGGTCTAGCCGTTCCATTCCCGCCCTTGGGTGCCCTCGAGGAGCCGCCGTCTGTCGCCGGCGATCGCCGGAGCCTCGCCACCGTTCGGGCACAGAAAAGGGAGGGAGAGGGAGACCAGTCAAACCTGACTAGTGGGCCCTCTGGACCCACTGTCAGTGACCCGCGCAGCGCCCTCTCTCTGTTTAAGTGGAGGCGCAAAACCCCCGAATGCGCTTTCCCTGCTGCGTAAGCGTATTTCCCTCGAAGCGTTTTCCTTTTTTCTAGTTTTATTTAAAAACAGAGTTGACCAAACTTTGACTGGCTATAACTTTTAAAATAAAACTCCAAATGAGTTGATTCTTTTTCCTACCTCTCTCAAATTTCATATAGTTTATTTTAAGATTTATTTCAAAAATATTTGAGACAGGTTTTGGTACTGTGTTTGAAATATTTGTATTTGTGTATTTTGCAAAATAGGAATTTTTGGAGGAAGAAGAAAGCTTCCAATAAGTGCATCCTTTGCATACTTTTGAAGGCAAGCATTTCTGAACTCTGGCATAATATTTGTTGTGGTGTTTTGATGCGATCACAGCACCTTTTGTCTTGGAGTATAAGTGACAGTTTATGTATCGATGTAGTCTCGTGCATGAGTGCACTTTGGAGTTGTTTGAGGCCAGCAATGGATACCCTAAGGATTTGGATCGCCCTCGTGAGCTTCTCTTGCACACCGGTAGGAAGCGGGAAAGTCGTGGTCTTGGGTAGACACGAGCTTGTCCCTAATCCCTCATTGTGACGAGTATGCCCGGCATAGCATGGTGAGGCTCGAGGAGTGGTGATTTATTTCGCTAGTGGTAATATTGTTGGTGGATACTTGGATCACCTGAGTCGGTTGTAGACCGAGTCTTGTTTAGTAGCTTCCTTTTGTCGGTACCACCACTTGTCCCTGCAGGGGACAGGGTATGGTTCAGTAGGTTGTCAACCCCTTTCCAAAGCACACACCGTACAGAGAGGCCGTGATGAAGGTCCCGTGGCCACGGATTAAAGCCTGTCATTCGGTCCGGGGGCATGGGTGTTTTCGGTTGTAGCCGAAGGGGATAGCTTCCCCAGTTTGCGCGCGGTATAAATTTTGTGATCCCATGCTACATCGAGGTTGTAGCCTCCCCACTTAGAGTTTTGCTTGGCAGGTGTCGTGGGTGATTCCAGGCACTGGTGAGTTAAGCTGGTGTGTGCAGGTCAGGCGTGTTTTCAATCAAAAGACCGTAGACGGAATTAGTCCCGAGGGACTGAGTAATCCCGTTACTCGTGGAAAATGGTACTCCCTCTGCAGAGGATACATCCTGTTGGATAGTCATGTTCTTGAGTATAGGACCACAGTCTGGGTTAAATCTTGATAACGGTATTCGGATGGAGAACGATTTAACTAGAACTCTGTAACGGTATTCGGATGGAGAACGGTTTAACTAGAGCTCAGTAACGGTATTCGGATGGAGATACGACTTGACTGAATTATCGGTTTTCGGATGGAGAAACGACTGTACTAAATATTGTTTATGATTATGGCACCTTTGGATTATGATCTTTATTATTATGGACTAACCATTTATTTTATGTATATTATTGAGTATCCCTGGGACGGTTCTACCTCCTGGATATTCACTGTGATTATTCTCTTATAAGCCCTTTCTGTGGTGTCGCTCAGACGCCCGACTGCGGCATGCCTGTTGTTCTCTTATCTTTTATAAGCCCTTTATGTGGTGTCGCCCCGACGGCCGACTGCGGCATTATTATATTCTGCATTTTCCGCTCGAGGAGTCTTTCAGACACTCGTTTGGCACCTGTATTACTATTCCGCATTTTCCGCTCGAGGAGTCTTTCAGACACTCGTTTGGCACATGTATTACTATTCCGCATTTTCCGCTCGAGGAGTCTTTCAGACACTCGTTTGGCACCCGTATTACTATTCCGCATTTTCCGCTCGAGGAGTCATTCAGACCCTCGCTTGGCACCCAGTATTTTACTTTGAATCATTTTAACCACACGTGTGCGATATGGTTTTTGGTATCTTTTCGTGACAGACGTGTGATCACATGATATTCTGGAGCATGTTTGACATTTATTATACCCGTGTTCTTAATGTTTGCGAGTACATTCAAACGTACTCACTAGCTTGTCCCTGGCTATTGTCTTGGCCAGATTGCCTTGCGTGGAGGTATGCATCGCGGTGACACCCTCGGAACCTACGCTGTTGACGTGTGCAGCCTCGCGAAGATAGGAGTTATCCTGGTCAGCTGTTCTCGTGGGAAATGGAGTCCCATAGACGCAGATGTTTCCAACCGCTTCCGCCCTCAACCATTAGAAACCAAGTGTTGTACTCCCAGGCCTAAATGGTCTTGTACTACATATTTTTGTTCCTTGCTTGGAATTCTTGTATCAAGTTGGTACCTCATCAGCTAACAGTAATCCTGGGGCTGGTGAGCACACAGGCCGTTTTTCTAGGAATTTATATCCCAAAAATCCAGTCGTGACAATACTTCATCAGAAACAGTTCATGGTTGCGAATCATGTACGATAAGGCAACTAACACAAACGTTTAGTTTGCCCGCACCGTTTGTGATATTGTCTGACATCGTACACGCTTTGCAAACGGCAACTCTGTGCATGCTTGCACATGTTTCCTCTCTGTGAACCGTCTTGGATTATGGTGTATATCGCAAACGTTTGGTTTTACCAACCGCGTGTGCCGTAACAACCCGGAGAGCTTAATTTCACCGTAATTTAATTGTTGCTATTTCAGATTGTACCGGATTTGAATTTGAATTTGAATGTATGCCACAACTTTATTCATATCCATCAGGTTCAAACAACCAATGCATTATTCGATTCATAGGTACATATGTTCAAGAATTACATAAGAACCAAATCAAGAATGATGAACCACAGTTGTATACTTGTACTATTAAAGACGGTAAAGAAAGAGGCGAATACATTCTGGTTGCTGAACAAGGTGAAGCGGAATGCCCATATTGTGCCCTCCTCCATGCAGAAGGCACGCACGACTCTAGTCCAACCCCTTGTGATGGCCGACCGCCCATCCTTCACGGTCTTCATGAAAACATCTAGATAATCATCGTGTTCTAGTAGAAATACTTTAACCTTTGCATGCCCACCAATCATGTAGTTTGAGAGGTAATCTTGAGTAAACTACTTTGGCAACCACTACAAAGGAAAAAGATTCAGACATTGTCATCTGACACAACTCATTATGGGCAGTAAAAAGAAGGCTGCAGAGTTCTTACTTACCATCCAGTAGTTCGCTGTTGCCTTGGATAAAGTGTAAACAAATAGTTTAATTGCCATCTTTGGACCCATTTTACTAACAATCTTTATCAGCTTCCTCACTTGATGCTGGTTCATCGATATCTCATTGCCCCATACGCAGAAAGGGTCGAAGCGCGGATCTTTACCAATGACATATGTACCTAAAAGCACCAAGTTAATATTAGAAGCTAAACAACAATTGCACAATGATGTAGTACAACACTCTTTTATAATACTCCCTCCGTTCCTAAATATTTGTCTTTCTAGCGATTTCAACAAGTGACTACATACGGAGCAAAATGAGTGAATCTACACTCTAAAATATGTCTATATACATCCATATGTGGTAGTCCATTTGAAATCTCTAAAAAGAAAAATATTTAGGAACGGAGGGGTATCTTATAACATCCAATATATTCACATATTAGATGAATTAACATCTTATATTATGGGCCGGAAGGAGTTTAGTGCATTCTTACTAATTATCGACTGATTAACTGCTGCTCTATCCATGGGTTATAGATAGTTTGAGCTAGTTCGGGCTCGAATAGGCCTAAAGTATATCTAAACATGAGGGCTAGTTTGAGCTAGTTGCATTGATAACTGCTACCTCTTGAGCACTGCGTTGGTTTTCCCTTGAAGAGGAAAGGGTGATGCAGCAAAGTAGCATAAGTATTTCCCTCGGTTTTTTAGAACCAAGGTATCAATCCAGTAGGAGGCCACGCCCAAGTCCCTCGCACCTACACAAACAAATAAAAACCTCGCAACCAACGCAATAAAGGGGTTGTCAATCCCTTCACGGTCACTTACGAAAGTGAGATCTGACAGATATGATAAGATAATATTTTTGGTATTTTTATAATAAAGATGCAAAGTAAAATAAAAGGCACTAAAAATAGCTAAGTGTTGGAAGATTAATATCATGGAAAATAGACCCGGGGCCCATAGGTTTCACTAGTGTCTTCTCTCAAGAGCATAAGTATTACGGTGGGTGAACAAATTACTGTTGAGGAATTGATAGAATTGAGCATAGTTATTAGAATATCTAGGTATGGTCATGTATATAGGCATGACGTCCGTGACAAGTAGACCGACTCCGGCCTGCATCTACTACTATTACTCCACACATCATCGGAGGGGCTATGGTGTTGATGTAGAAGCCCTCCGTGATCAATGCCCCCTCCGGCAGGACGCCGGAAAAGGCCCCAAGATGGGATCTCACGGTTACAGAAGGTTGCGGCGGTGGAATTAGGTTTTCGTGGATGCCTCTGTTGGTTTGGGGGTACGTAGGTATATATAGGAGGAAGAAGTACGTCGGTGGAGCAACGTGGGCCCCACGAGGGCGGAGGGCGCGCCCAGGGGGTAGGTGCGCCCCCTACCTCGTGCCCTCCTGGTTGCTTCCTTGACGTAGGGTCCAAGTCCTCTTGATCACATTCGTTCCAAAAATCACGTTCCCTAAGGTTTCATTCCGTTTGGACTCCGTTTGATATTCTTTTTCTGCGAAACTCTGAAATAGGCAAAAAACAACAATTTGGCCTGGGCCTCCGGTTAATAGGTTAGTCCCAAAAATAATATAAAAGTGTATAATAAAGCCCTTAAACATCCAAAACAGAATATAATATAGCATGGAACAGTAAAATTTTTTAGATACGTTGGAGACGTATCAAGCATCCCCAAGCTTAATTCCTGCTCGTCCTCGAGTAGGTAAATGATAAAAACAGAATTTTTGATGTGGAATGCTACTTAGCATAATTTCAATGTAATTCTTCTTATTGTGGCACGAATGTTCAGATTTGATATGATTCAAGATAAAAGTTTGATGTTGACATAAAAATAATAATACTTCAAGCATGCTAACCAAGCAATTATGTCTTATCAAAATAACATAGCCAAAGCAAGTTATCCCTACAAAATCATATAGTCTGGCTATGCTCCATCTTCCCCACACAAAAAATTCATATCATGTACAACCCCGGTTTTAGCCAAGCAATTGGTTCATACTTTTTAACGCGCTTCAGCCTTTTCAACTTTTACGCAATACATGAGCGCAAGCCATGGATATAACACTATGGTGGAATAAGGTATAATGATCGGGGTTATGTGGGAAGACAAAAAAGGAGAAAGTCTCACATCAACGAGGCTAATCAACGGGCTATGGAGATGCCCGTCAATGGATGTCAATGCAAGGAGTAGGGATTGCCATGCAACGGATGCACTTAGAGCTATAAGTGTATGAAAGCTCAAACAAAAGAAACTAAGTGGGTGTGCATCCAACTTGCTTGCTCACGAAGACCTCGGGCATTTGAGGAAGCCCATCATTGGAATATACAAGCCAACTTCTATAATGAAATTTCCCACTAGTATATGAAAGTGACAAAATGAGAGACTCTCTATCATGAAGATCACGGTGCTACTTTGAAGCACAAGTGTGGTAAAATGATAGTAACATTGTCCCTTCTCTCTTTTTCTCTCATTTTTTTATTTGGGCCTTTTCTCTTTTTTTATGGCCTCTTTTTTTTAGTCCGGAGTCTCATCCCGACTTGTGGGGGAATCATAGTCTCCATCATCCTTTCCTCACTTGGGACAATGCTCTAAAAATGATGATCATCACACTTTTATTTACTTACAACTCATGAATTACAACTCAATACTTAGAACAAAATATGACTCTATGTGGATGCCTCCGGCGGAGTACCGGGATATGCAATGAATCAAGAGCGACATGTATGAAAGAATTATGAACGGTGGCTTTGCCACAAATACAATGTCAACTACATGATCATGCAAAGCAATATGACAATGATGGAGCGTGTCATGATAAACGAAACGATGGAAAGTTGCATGGCAATATATCTCGGAATGGCTATGGAAATGCCATAATAGGTAGGTATGGTGGCTGTTTTGAGGAAGATATAAGGAGGTTTCTGTGTGATAGAGCGTATCATATCACGGGGTTTGGATGCACCGGCGAAGTTTGCACCAACCCTCAAGGTGAGAAAGGGCAATGCACGGTACCGAAGAGGCTAGAAAATTGCGAAAAGGTAGGTGTGCGTATAATCCATGGACTCACATTAGTCATAAAGAACTCATATACTTATTCCAAAAATTTATTAGCCCTCGAAGCAAAGTACTACTACGCATGCTCCTAGGGGAAGGGTTGGTAGGAGTTAACCATCGCGCGATCCCGACCGCCACACAAAGGATGACAATCAACAAATACCTCATGCTTCGACTTTGTTACATAACGGTTCACCATACGTGCATGCTACGGGAATCACAAACTCCAACACAAGTATTTTTCAATTCCACAATTACTCAACTAGCACAACCATGATATTACCACCTTTATATGTCAAAACAATTATCAAGCATCAAATTTCTCATGATATTATAATTAAAGCAAATTGCCATGCTGTTTTAAGACTCTCAAAATAATATAAGTGAATCATGAGAAAACAATAGTTTCTATAAAACAAATCCACCACCGTGCTCTAAAAGATATAAGTGAAGCACTAGAGCGAAACTATATAGCTCAAAAAAATATAAGTGAAGCACATAGAGTATTCTAATAAATTCAAATTTATGTGTGTCTCTCTCAAAAGGTGTGTACAGCAAGGAAGATTGTGGTAAACTTAAAAAAACAAAGACTCAAATCATACAAGACGCTCCAAGCAAAACACATATCATGTGGTGAATAAAAATATAGCTCCAAGTAAAGTTACCGATGGAAGTAGACGAAAGAGGGGATGCCTTCCGGGGCATCCCCAAGCTTTGGCTTTTAGGTGTCCTTAGATTATCTTGGGGTGCCATGGGCATCCCCAAGCTTAGGCTCTTGCCACTCCTTGTTCCATAATCCATCAAATCTTTTACCCAAAACTTGAAAACTTCACAACACAAAACTTAGCAGAAAATCTCGTGAGCTCCATTAGTGAAAGAAAACAAAACACCACTTCAAGGTACTGTAATGAACTCATTCTTTATTTATATTGGTGTTAAACCTACTTTATTCCAACTTCTCTATGGTTTATAAACTATTTTACTAGCCATAGATTCATCAAAATAAGCAAACAACACACGAAAAACAGAATCTGTCAAAACAGAACAGTCTGTAGTAATCTGTAACTAACGCAAACTTCTGGAACTTCAAAAAATCTACCATAATAGGACGACCTAGACAATTTGTTTGTTGATCTGCTGCAATTGGAATCAATATTTTATCACGTTCTCGTGATTTTTAACAATTGTTTTCATGAAAAGAAAGTTTCTGGAATTTTCAGCAAGATCAAATAACTAACATCCAAGAAGTTTCTATAGGTTAAACTTGGCACAAACAGTAATTAAAACATAAAAACAAATCTAACCAGAGGCTAGATCAAATATTTATTCCTAAACAGAAGCAAAAAGCAAAAAAAACTAAAATAAAATTGGGTTGCCTCCCAACAAGCGCTATCGTTTAACGCCCCTAGCTAGGCATAAAAGCAAGTAGTCTGCCGCGCAGGCTGACGGGGAGGCGTGAATGCAGGTGTGTGAATTGACGGTGGCGTGCTCGCTGTGCAGTGTCATCAGGAGGCGTGCGAGTAGATGCGTGAAACTTTGGTGGAAGAAACTAAGTGGGTGTGCATCCAACTTGCTTGTTCACGAAGACCTAGGGCAATTTGAGGAAGCCCATCATTGGAATATACAAGCCAAGTTCTATAATGTAAAATTCCCACTAGTATATGAAAGTGACAACATAGGAAACTCTCTATCATGAAGATCATGGTGCTACTTTGAAGCACAAGTGTGGTAAAAGGATAGTAGCATTGTCCCTTCTCTCTTTTTCTCTAATTTTTTTTATATTTTTTGGGGGCCTTTTTTTATGGCCTCTTTTTTTCTTTCTTTTTTTAATTTTTCATCCGGAGTCTCATCCCGACTTGTGGGGGAATCATAGTCTCCATCATCCTTTCCTCACTGGGACAATGCTCTAATAATGATGATCATCACACTTTTTACTTTCTTACAACTCGATACTTAGAACAAAATATGACTCTATATGAATGTCTCTGGTGGTGTACCGGGATGTGCAATGACTCATGAGTGACATGTATGAAAGAATTATGAACGGTGGCTTTGCCACAAATACAATGTCAACTACATGATCATGCAAAGCAATACGACAATGATGGGGCGTGTCATAATAAATGAACGGTGGTAAGTTGCATGGCAATATATCTCGGAATGGCTATGGAAATGCCATGATAGGTAGGTATGGTGGCTGTTTTGAGGAAGGTATATGGTGGGTGTATGATACCGGCAAAAGGTGCGCGGTATTACAGAGGCTAGCAATGGTGGAAGGGCGAGAGTGCGTATAATCCAGGGACTCAACATTAGTCATAAAGAACTCATATACTTATTGCAAAAATCTATTAGTTATCGAAACAAAAAATTACGCGCATGCACTACAAAAAAAATACACTTCCGTGATGATACGTGTTTATCACAGTAGGTCGCGTTTTTTTGTCATGCATGTACATCCATGTCAAATTTATGACAGAATCAAGATAGTCATACCTGTGCTGTCGTAGAAGTGTTCCATGACATTACCAAAATTATCATCACAGAAGTGTCCACTTCCATGACGATAAATCGCGCGTCACAGAAGTGATTTCGTCAAGGGTGACCGACACGTGGCATCCACCGTAACGGAACGCCATTAAGCTATCGGGTCGGGTTTTGGATCCGATAACCCGTTAACAGCCGCGACCAATGGGGATTTTCCACGTGTAAAATCATCATTGGCTGGAGGAAACACGTGTCGGCTCATCGTTGGGACAGGTGTCATCCACTCATTGGACAGAAGGCGCCTATGATACATCGACACGTGGCACGGCCCATCAATTTTAAATGGGCCGGCCCAACTAAAGGCCCACAAGATTTTGCGGACCATAATAGGCCGGCGCAGCTAAAGGCTCACGAGATTTTGCGGACCATAATGGGCTGGCCCAGCTAAAGGCCCACAAGATTTCGCGGGCCATAATGGGCCGGCCCAGGTAAAGGCCCACAAGATTTTTGTGTGCCATAATGGGCCGGCCCAGGTAAAGGCCCACAAAATTCTTGCGGATCATAATGGGCCGGCCCAGCTAAAGGCCCACGAGATTTCGCCGACACTAATGGGCCGGCCTAGCTGTAGGCCCACAAGATTTTGAGGACCCTAGTAGGCCGGCCCATTAATTGGCTGCCATGTTTTGGGCCAAATGCCGGCCCATATTTGATCCGGTCCATTAATGGCCTGCCACATTCCGGTACTAATGATGTCCCATATGAGATCCGGCCCGTTAAAAGCCTCCCACGTTCTGGGCCAAATCACGGCCCAGATCAGGTCCGGCCCTTTAAGAGGCTTTGGCCTCAATTATGGCCCATATCAGATTGGGCCCGTTAACTGGACGCTATGCTTTTGGGCCCACTTGCTAAAGGCCCATTTCGTAATTCGGCCTGTTAAGGGCCCGTTTAACATTTCGGCCCTATATTAATTTTGGCCTGTTAAAAGCCCGTCATATAGTTGGGCCTAACTACGGCCCGGTTTGCATCCGGCCTGCTCGCAGCCGATATCTGATTGGGCAAGCAAGGACCGAGACAATTTTGGCCTGTTAAAATCCCGTGATTTGATTCGCACAATCATGGGCTGGGGTCCATTTCGGGCTGTTGCCGGCCCGTGAGCTGTTCGGCACGTTTCAGGCCCAACCTACTTCTCAGCCTCCTAAAAGCCCATTGAGTTTTCTTGCGAAAAGAGGGCCGGGGTTACTCGGCCTATTAAAGGCCCGAATCTACTAGTGGGCCAGTTTGACGAGGCCCATGATGCGGATATACATCGTGATTGCATGACGGCCCGATTATGTACCATAATTTTACGGTTTGGCCGGTTTACTGCGAAGACAGGATATATATATATATATATATATATATATATATATAGTAAAATAACTGCAACATCGTGAATAAGAAAAAACCTAGACTATACAATAAAGAAATTACGGCATATTACATCCATTGGGCATCAAAGTTCGCCACTATGATAATAAAGCACAAGCAGACAGCAGATTACATACACTGGGCATCAAAGATCGCCACCAGTGCAAATAAACACGCCGACAAAATAATATACAAAACCGACAGCACTTCAATAGAGTTCAAGAAAGGTTAGCCCTGCTGGCGAGCTGCAGCGCAACCACCTGAGCAAGATGATGAGACTGCGCTTGTTCAACACTTATATCTTCCTCACTCTGAAAGATAAACAAGTAGACAGATGACAGGTTTTGCACATAAAAGTATCAGTGCTGACAATTCATCACATTTCTTACTGACGAATAAAGTGACACAGTTTAAAATTGCATTAACACAATATGGTATTGTTCAGGTCAAGACATGGCAGGAAATGACACTGTGAAGGAGTTGGCAGCTTCACGACACCACTGGATTACAGATCAAGAACTCATAAGTATCAATGGTTAGTGTGCTGTCAATTTATCTCATTTCAGATTGGCAAATAAAGAGACGGTTTAAATAATAGCAGAATGATATGACATTGTTCATAGTTAAGACATTGCAGAATATGACATTGTGTTGTAGTGGGTAGGTTCACCACACCACTGGATTACGGATGAAGAACAGAAGCATACATGCAGTGCAAAAGAAGATCACTTCCTCTGTATAGTTTAATTTACATGGTATGAAGAAGGAACTTGGTTGTACAACTGAAAAATTAAATTGAGAAGGACAAACTTTTGTTTATGAACTACATAATAAACTTTAAACATGCAATTTTATGCAAACACCAAAAATAAACAGCTGTTGCAATCATGCCTAACCAAATATACACAACAAAGTTTGAATGCTTGAGAATGACAAACTTACATTACTGGTGAAGACAGGCTCTATAAAGCCCTTGTCCATGCTGATGGGGGGGGCAATTCAAGAAGTTTACCACATAATCTTCTTCATAAGCATTGCCTTTATTCTACATTTTGTTAAGAGTAAATATAGATGTGATAATATACGAAAAAATGGTGAATATTTAAGATAAGATGAAGAGTGATGCTACATAACCAAGTAGCTATAAATGTATGTGCAGCAATACAGGCAAAAGGCACAGCCAAGAGCAATGCACAGCTAAACTTCTTCAGTACCAACCTTATGGTAAGAGTAAATATAGATCTGATGTGTAGAAAATGGAGGGCAAAGGAAAATAAGCTGCAGAGTGATGGTACATGAACAACTACCTGTCAATATAAGTACACTGATAAAGGACAGCATGTACGTACAAGAACAATGCAGAGCTAAAAAAATCATTGGCATTGGATATATTCTACACTAATGTAACCATTCATACCGATCAGATAATTTGGAGCAAACAATTGATAAGCAAGCTATCATGCATACTACTGTCACATAATGAACAAGGTATGTATGCAAGTACAGAGATACAGGACAACAGGTACAAACAAGAGCAAAGCAGCGGGCAGCATATTTGCGATATCCTGTCGTTCTTTTCAAACCGGAATTCTTCTTCGAGCAGATTTCCTGCAAAAAAGATCCGTAAGGCACATGCGGAAAAGTAGAAGTTCAAATTGTCATTTGATTTCATAGACAGTACCTCATCCTGGGAACGAGACCAGTGCATAACAAGGTTTCTCCATTCAATGTCTTCTAAATTTAGCACAGGAGACTTCACCAGAAATTCGTTTATAGACTTGCCATCAAAGTGTGATTTCCTCAGGTAACACCGATACTACTGCAATGCTTCCTTGAAAAGCACAAGCAAGCTTTGCTCGTCATGACTATCCAGATTGACTCTCGCCTAGTTACAACAATGTAATGTAAATCATTGATGCGTTCGATCAGCAGAAAACAGGAAAATAATAACCATGAATAATAGCACTTACACGTAAGTTGGACAGGAAGATGTGAAAATGGTGTTTGTCCTCACTATAATCTTCCCATGATAGGAATATATGCACGTAGTCCCTAAGAACATTGAACACATTGTCTTTTAAACTGGGAATAAATGGAATAGGGTTCCAATCTGCAGGAATTGGTCGTCTCTACAGTTGGGATAGGTCTTCGGCCGGTGGACTTGCTATACTTTTTGCTGGAGTGGGATTTTTCTGTGGTACAGCTGGTGCTATGGCAAATGAAATCGGTATACCTTTTGCTGGAGTGCAGGTCCTGTGTGGTGGGGCTAGTGGTGTGGCCAGTGAAGTATGGGTACAGTCTGCTGGAGTCGGTCCTACGTTTAGTGTCACTGGTTGTGCAGCCAATATAAGTGGGGCGCTGTCTGATTTCTCCAGCACCACCACGTTTTTCAAGGACTTTGCTGGTGCTCCTTCAGGTTCGGCAATCACCCTCTTCCTTTTTGATGTCTGATGCACAAGAACAACATTTGAGTGGAAAAACATGGTATGATGACAGATGGAATATGTATTGATAATGGATGGGCATGGCATCTTGAGTTATATGATGAGTAAACTAAGCAGATGGCGGTGCAACAAAGTAGAAGAAATGCAACACAACATATGCAAGATACGCGCAATCAATAAAACCTTGCCAAATTAGAACAGGCACCGTGATGGGTGAACAGGACAGTCCATCTGCCTTTGACTCCTTGAGGTTAGAATAGTCATTGGGATGATATTCTGAACAAGAATCAACAGGTGGGGAGCGTATGAGTTTCATTGCTTCCAGAATGGCACTCAATGCCTTGGTGCTAATTTTGTAAGTCATTGCAGTGTTCCACAATATTCTTCTGATGCGCGGATTCTGATATTCACTGTAATTGCGTATAATATCTGAGAACCATGAAAACATAAATAGTTGTGAGATTATCTTTGTAATGCAGATGATATTCTAATATAGGGGCGCCCCTGTAAACACTTGTGTGCTATCATAGGATCCTGATGAGAGAGCTCATGTGTGCTGTAATATGGTGCGTGCATTTATATAATCTGGCACAAGTACACAAAAAAATAGGCTCCAGAAGTAAGGATAGCTGGCAGGTGATAGATTCATAATATACTATATAGAGAGTTTATTGCCAAACCATGATAACAAGAGCACACAACAACTAGGAAGATCATAGTGTACATAACAGGGGTACACCATAACCACGATATATAAGTCGGGAAAGTGGAACTGGCTTGAAAATACGGTGTTGTATTGCCGCTAGTAATTAAAAGCCTATCGATCACGTATAGGCCAGCTCTATCAGCTGTTGACTGCAGATGTCCCTGCGCCCCTTCCTGACAAGGAACATACTGTACGTACTAAATACAGAATAAACAAAGAGGAACATGTTAAAGAACAGAAGAGGAAGCATATTCTTGAGGTTCCGCTTCATTGCATACAATGTTGGTTGCCCACTCATGATGAATCACAACGCCCAAAGAAATGCAATTCCATGCTGTCTCTCTATATGTGGCAATTTTGAACAAGAGTCATTAGGATCATATTCTGAACAAGAATCAACAGGTGGGGAGCGTATGAGTTTCATTGCATCCAGAATGGCACTCAATGCCTTGGTGCCAATTTTGTAAGTCATTGCAGTGTTTAGCTTCAAGAGTGGACTGCTACTAGTGCGACACAAAGCAGCTACACAGATCATAGTGTAGATATAACGGGGAAAACCGTAAGCATCAGAGTAAAATTAGCAAAGTGGAACTTGCTGGAATATATGTGCTAGTATTGCCGGTACGGCTAGAAAGGCTTCGGATACCAGCTCTCTTCAAGTGAAGGTGCGGTACTATTAATATCAGTGTTACTCTCAAAGGCGACACAGCTCCCCGCATTTCCTTGCTATTCTTATAGGATTCAAGTGGGCAGGTGACTACAAATCCTATTCCTATGTTTACAAGATCCTACGAATCAAAGAGGCTCAAAGTGTCCATCACAACCGACCGTATAGACCTCTACACTGCAAAAGTCCCTGCTCATCTTCAGTACAAGGAACATACTGTACCACTATCATACTCCCTCCGTTCCAAAATATAAGTCTTGGTAGAGATTTCCACTATGGATCACATACAGATGTATCCAGATACATTTTAGAGTGTAGATTCACTCATTTTGCTCCATATGTAGTCCATGGTGGAATCTATACAAAGACTTGTATTTAGGAACGGAGAGAGTACATATTAAATAAGAATGGAAGAGGAACATGGTAAAGAAGAGCAAGCAGATTTTGGATAATAAAATGTTGGTTGCGCAGTGCCCACACATGATGAACCAGAGCGCATTAAGAATGCAACTCCCAGCTGTCTCTCGACCATTTCAGGCGGTTGGATGAAGATCCTACGTCTCTAACCCATCTTATTCCTCGTCTCTGATTCTTCCCATACAGAACACCGCATGGGCTGCCGGCCGGACCACCGGCCCCCGCCGCCTGTGTTCCTCCGCCACCCCCACCCCTGCCCCAACCCCCACCCGTGTCGAGTTTTCTTCATTCGGCGAGGCCCCACAACCACCCGAGTCCCTTCGTTCGCACCGGCGAACTCCGGCGAGCTCTGAGAAATCGACTGACCCAATTTTGAAATTTAGTCTACTGTGATTTAACCAGTGTGGAATATAAAAGGGGAAAACCATAAGCATTGGGAGTATAGTGTTGAGCATGCCATGGCGGATCTAAAGGTGCAAACCGGACAAAGGCAACTTCGCAACCAAGACAAGAACTTAGATTAAAGCAGTGGCGATCTATTTTCTTGTTGCGATAAATAAGTTGAGCAGATACGAAAGAGTACCGCCTCTGGTGCGGCGCCGTGTACGCATCTGCTGAGAATTTGACGGTGCTGCGGTAGCGATGGCTGTCGGCGGCGTGGAAGCAGATCTAGGAGGGTAGACGGTGGCGGCGGGGCGCGGTGGACGAGGTGGTCGTAGGAGCGGCGCCGGCAAGGTGGACGACGGCGGGGATGAAGCGAGAGGACGGGATGCAAGGATCCCGGTCCGAAGCCGTGGATGAGAGAGGTCGATCTCTTGTAATGGACGGCAGCGTCGGGGTATCAGCTCCGGCATGGTGGAGGAGGACAGCGGTGGATGGGGTGGCGGACGGCTGTGGACGGAGGAGGGTGGGGTGGAGAGGGTGTTTTGGCGCCCACGGAGTACGAATGGGGAAAAGGGAGGTAGAGAGGAAGGGGGGAACCATGTATTCAGGGCGCGCTTGTCTCAAATGCGAGGAAATTTACAAACTTAGCCCCCGTTTCAAATTTCTACTACATCACAGCAACATTAGTCGGTTGGGGATAGGACGGTAATCTCGCATACACCGAATATTTGCCGACGAGAGTTTGTTTTTGGCGCCCACCGTGTATGAATATGAATCGAGGAGGGAGTCGATTTCGGCCGAGGACACACTGTGTTTTGGCGCCCACCGTGTATGAATCCGGGTGAGAGGCGGTTACGTCACGTTTGGGTGAAATTACAAACCTACCCCTATCAAAACCTATAGAAATCCAGCAGATAGGCTTTGCGTGGCAGGGATAGGCAGTAGTGATTTCCATCTCGCGGATTTTGGTTTCGGGCGGTTACTGCGACTTTCCCCGCTTCGTTCAAATTTTGCAAAGTGCACGTTTACCATGCCAACTCAATTCGAATCCCGTTTGTATTCTATTTCTTTCGGGCGGGATCCATTTTCAATTGGAATTACATTCTATATACATCATTTTTTTATATATACTTTCAAAAGCACAACACCATTTATACATAAATATGGTTTACAAATGGCATGATCTCAGATTCATAAGGTTGTATCCATCAATTTGGATTTTCAAATATTTGAAACCACTTTATGTTGAAATCCAATGTATGCATTCCTCGCTAACTGTCTCCAATTAATGTGTGTTTCATGCGGGTTTTTTTACTTCTCAAACATGTATAATGTGTTTCACAAACGCAACATATAGTGTAATCCTGTTTAGACATTAATTGCATATAAACCATGCATTGTTTGTAATTGAAGAATCTATGGATCACCAATATTGATAAACTATATAACATTACACGTGTGCCCAAATTCAAATGAATATGCATGTTTGATACACCAATTTGCATTATGATATTATCGATGTCGTGATCTCCAGTTTAAATATTTGAATCCCCTTTAATCTAGATATTCGTCTCATATAGCTATCACTCATGCTTATATAGGACTATCTCTCTCAGGTATCTCTCATGCTACGTGTATGTCGACAATGATCTTTTATCTTCGTAACACACTGACGGTACTCTCTCCCTCGACCTTCATCACTCTATATCTCTCTAAGTATATCTCGCTCCCTGCTATGGGTCTCTAACTATGATTCTCCATGTGGAATCTCTTTCTCTCACACAAACACAAAACTTTGTCTCCCGGGGTCTCATTTCTCTCTACTATTCCCATGTGTGCCACTCGCACACCCCTCATACAGAGATGTCTTTCGCTCCTTAGATATGAGAACCTACGACTCTTCCTCTTCAATGTCTCTTTCTCACACAAAAACACAAACTCTGTCTCCCAGGGTCTCATATTTCTCCATTGTTCTCTTGTATGTCGCTCACACACACCCTCTCTTCCTAGAGATATCTTGCGTTCCCTCGTATGTCTCTCTAGCTATCACTCTCGTTGTGAAATATCTTTCTCTCTCGCAGACACAAAACTCCGTCTCTCTGGATCTCATTTCTCTCTGATATCTGTTTGTATGTGACTCACATGCAACCTCTCTCTATCTCTCTCACACACACATAACCCAGCCTTCTGATCCACTCGACTCCTATCTCTAACGCAAACTAGCTAGCATCTTTATCTTTCTATTTATCTGTTTCTCCATCAACCTTCTTTCTCGCCCTTACTCTTGATTCCTATCACGCACACTACATATGTTTCTCTCTACATGCAGTCAAGTGCCCTCTCACACACATATATAACTTCACCCTTTGAACCACCCGACGGTCATCTCCAACACCCAAACTAGCGGATGCCCCTCTAGCTAGCATCTCCATCTCTGTATCTATCTGTAGTTTCTCCGTCAACATTTCTTTCTCGCACAGAGTCTTGCTTCCTATCACCCACACTATATATGTCTCTCCATACATATGCATTTATAGGTTGGTCTCTTTTGCACAATCGTTGCGCCTCACTCCCTCTGCTCGCCATAGATGCATGCTCCATCCCACGCCACTATCTCTTAAAGACAAAAACACATGCTCAATTGTCGGGCCTTCTTCCCTGCATTCTCACATGCATGCATATTGCCATACCAATCCGTCTATCCCATGTCGTTGATCTTATGACTTATGTCTTCTTTATTTTATCTCGATCATGCGCGCGCACACACACACATCCCATGTATACATGTATACCTCTCACAGATGCACGTTCAAGGTCTCTATGTCTCCATACATAGTTAATTACCCTCAATCCTAACGCCACATTGAATCGTTATCCTCTTTTGTGCACATAACTTCCGCCTGGATGGGTAAAACACACACTCACACTTAACAATCTCCTTCTAGCTACCCCCGCCTCTCACTCTTCCCCTATATCCCCGAAACCAATAAGACCATCCCTTTGTTTAATTCCCGCCTACATGCACCATCGATATATAGTAGTCTTCCTCGGTGTCTCTCGAACAAACACGTTCTCTCGATGTCGACTCCTCTCACGCGCACACACCTTCTCTTCCCTCTCTACGGGCATTTTCTCTCTCGCACCCCATCGTTGGTGGGCTCTGCCATACACATCACCTCTCTATGATGAAGCCATGCACACTTAAATTACATCCGCCACAGGGACCCCGCGACACACACACACACACGCGCGCACACACACACACGCACGCACCCCCCCACACACACTAAGACTCCATCTCTCTCTCTCTCACACAC